>NW_005197576.1:414258-459795 GCF_000372725.1 Emiliania huxleyi CCMP1516 | reverse complement strand
GGTCCCCCGTGTAGGGAGGGAGGGGGTGGGCGGAGGAGGGGGAGGGGGGAAGCTCTCCGAGCTGGATCAGCCGGACGAGGGCGTGCACGTCCCCCGCGTCGAAAGGGAGAGCCGAGGCGAGCAGCGCGTACAGGATGACTCCTGCAGTACAGTATGACTCCTGCAGCCCGACGGCCACGCAGACGGCTCGGAGGGCGGAGGAGCCGTGGGGAAGGGAAGCGGCGGGGCGAGGGGCGTGCATCGCACGACCACAGCCGTGCACACACCGCCTCCCAGCTGCGTCTCGGCTGCGTCTGTGCGGCTCACCGCACGACCAGATGTCGGTCTTTGTCGCGTCGTAACCGTCGAGGGCCGCGCCTTCCGTCATGAGCTCCGGGGCGGCGTAGAGGGGGGAGCCGCACAGCGTGCCCGAGAGCGAGTTAGGCTTGGTCTGCAGGTCGGAGAGACCGAAGTCTGCGATCTTGAGCACGAGCTGCTCGTCGGGAGCCTGAGGGGGGCGGCGGCGGCAGCAGAGGCGAGGGGAGGGCGAGTCGGATCGAGGGCGCGCCAACGCGGCCCTCGGGCGGGCGCGCGCGCGTCTTCTGCGCCCGCGAGCAGCAGGTTCTCCAGCTTGAGGTCGCGGTGGTGGATGCCTAGATTTACACACCCTCGCGCGTGGAGGGAGGCGCCGCCGATCGGATGGCGGTGAGGCGGCTGCGCCGAGGCGGTGGCAAAAGGCAATGCCGTCCATGAGATGGCGGAAGAGGCGGCGGGCGAGCGGCTCGGGGAGGTAGCCCGACCGGTTGACGAACTGCAGCAGGTCGCCGCGGCCGCAGTACTCCATCACGAGATAGTACTTTGTCGGCCCCTTGATCCAGGTGTGCAGCCGCACGATGTTGACATGCCGCAGCTTCTCGTGGTGCTTGACCTCGCGCTGCAGCAGCAGCTCCGCCCGCCCGTCCAGCTTCTTCCGCTTGATGATCTTGACCGCCACCTGGTGTCCCGTGCTCTCCGACGTGGCGAGCCGCACCTTTGCAAACGCGCCCTCTCCCAGCGACTGCTTGGTCAGCCGGTACTCGCGCAGCTCGCGCAGCAGCCCCGCGTCGCCCGCCGACGCGATGCCGCCGGCCTCGTACGCCGCCGACGCCGACGCCGACGCCGCGTCGCCTCCCGGCGCGGCCGCCACTCTCGCGGCCGGAGCAGCGCTGCCGCCATCCGCCACCGCGACCGGGGCGGCCGGAGCAATTGCGGTCTGGTCCACGTCCACGTCGTGGCCGATGGAGATCACCGGCACCTTTTGGTGGCCGCCGTGCTTCGACTCGCTGTGACCCATGGCCTCCCTCTGTCCACACCCGAACACCCTGAGTACCCTGCCCGGCCCACAGCGGCTGCGCGCCGTACGTAGGTTTCTTTTTTTAGAGCTAGGTCGCTAGTCATGTGAGAGAGTGCGTTGTGTTCTTGTTGTGGTCTCTTTTTTTGCGCTGAAGTGCCTGCACACATGTATTCACTAGCTGAGGGGCTCGCTAAACGCTCGCCGAGCTCCATGCTGTGCAACACCACCTCCTTGATTGAGCACTTGGGCACTGGATAGGGTCAGTTCCGCATGGTACGGGACCCCTCGATCGTCTCGCCCTCCCTCACTGGTGTGTTCCTTGGGAGGGGTCCTAACAAACACGGTACAGGATCGAGGTGCACGCTGCTGAGGGACCCCACAGAGGGTAGATCGAGCAGTGTCGTCCCCCCTCTCCATCATCTCCCTGGGAGACGTCGGCGGCGATGGCGGTGTGACCGATCGAGCTACAAGAGGAGCTTGTTCAGCAGGATCCGGGGTAGTCAGATGCACTACCTCACTGGGCCTGAGATCACTCGACGCCTCCCGTCACCGTCTCGGATTTGCGTGGGATCGAACCACTCCGGGATGGGCAAGCCCATCATTCTGAGTTGTGCCTTGAGCACTTGAGCACTGGATAGGGCCGATTCCGCGTGGTACGGGACCCCTCGATCGTCTCGCCCTCCCTCACTGGTATGTTATGGGGGGGGGGTCATAACAAACACGGTAGAGGATCGAACTCACGACGCGCGCGCGATCTTCGCCAGTCGGGTCCCAGAGGGAACCGGTCTTTTCGGCCGACGTCCAGCGGCGCGCAAGGAAGCAGGCGCAGCGGAGGCGGCCGCGGGTCCCTGTAGCACCCAGTCAGGTTTGCGCTGCCCGCGAGCCGCGTCCTGAGCCTCGGCAGCGCGCTGCGCGGCGCGGCGCTCGCGTTTCTGCGGTTCCGAGAGCGGCATGATGGTTCGCCAGCTGAAGCTCGAGACTCCTCGGTATCGCGAGTTACGCAGGTCACGGGATATAAGCGGCGGACGACGCGAGGCCCTTATATCTTTAGATGTGTTTCATGCCGTGATCCTGCAGAGGCCGCGTGGGCAGCAGTGCCGGAGCGACGACGAGGTGATCGCGCGTGCAAAGGAGGCTGCCTCCGGCCCCGCGCCCGCCGCACGTAGGATGGTGAACGCGCTCGTCGCGGACGCCTCCGCCGACGAAGACGAGGAGACGGCGCCGCTGCGCGAGGTTGTGCGCGACTCGGGGGCGGACGAGCGGCGCGCTCTCTATGCGGCGCGTGCGGGCGAGGCTGGCGCTGGACTTCGGCGGCTGCAACCCGCGGTCGCCGTTGACCCAGGGAAGGCGGCGAGCAAGCTGAAGTACGCGGAGACGCAGTACGAGGCCAACAAGCAGATCGCACCGGGGCTGCTCAAGCCTGTCAAGGGCGTGAAGGCGTACAAGCCGAAGGATGCCTCGATCGATAAGGTGTTCTACAATCCGCCACGCCTCCGCGCGCCAGGCATCCTCGGGGACACCATGGACGACTGGAGCGTCATCGGTGCGCAGGACGGCATCAGGGGCATGTGCAAGGCCATCTGGTGCGGCACCGTGACGGACGGCGTCAAGGGCATCATCTGCGACGTGCGGGCGTGCGCCTTCTACCAGGACGGCATAAGTGTGGTTCTTGCCCAACAATGCGTGTGGTTTCCCAGGCATTGCATTTGTTTTGCATTTTTGCATTCGCATGCATTCACCTGCATGCTTATCGTCTCCTTCGTAGGCACCCTCCTCACAAACTCCTCCACCCCCGCGCCCGCGCCCGCAGCGTCCGTTCACCCTGCAGCAGCGCGGCCTCAGCCGGCATGGCTGCCTTTGCGGAGCTCGGCCTCTGTCCCGAGATCATCCGCGCCGTCGAGGAGCTCGGCTGGCTCCTGCCGACTCCGGTGCAACAGGAGGCGGTCCCGCTTATCCTCGGAGGCGGCGACGTCATGGCGGCCGCCGAGACCGGGTCGGGAAAGACGGGCGCCTTTGCCCTCCCGGTGCTGCAGATTTGCCACGAGGCGTTGCGCGAGCAGCAGATGGAGAAGTCGGCCTCCAAGATGGCGGCGGTCGCCGCGGCGCAGGCCGCCGCCGCGAGCGCCGCCTCTGTGGGGCTCGGCGCCGACCGCGACCTCCTGCTCAGCGTGGAGGAGGGCGTGCGCGCGAGCGCTGCAGGCTCGTGGGCGGGTGCCCGGTGCGGGCTCGGCGTGCGCGGCGGCGTGCACTACTTTGAGGTGGTGCAGGAGAGCGAGGGCGGCATCTGCCGTGTCGGCTGGGCGGCGCTCAACGCGAAGCGCGAGCTGGGCAAGGACGCGCACGGCTTCGGCTTTGGCGGGACGGGTAAGAAGTCGCACGGCGGCAGGTTCCTCGACTACGGCGAGCCGTACGGGTGCGGCGACGTCATCGGCTGCCTGCTCGACCAGGTCCGCGGCGTGATCAGCTTCTCAAAGAACGGGAGGCCGCTCGGCGAGGCCTTCGAGGTTGGCCCGAGCCTCGCTCGCCAGCCGCTCTTCCCGGCAGTCTGCCTCAAGGGCTGCGCCGTCAAGCTGAGCCTCGGCGAGGCGCCGCTCGCCGCGCTGCCTTCCGGGGCGACTCCGATCGCTCGCGCGGCTGCAGAGCACGCGGCCTCGAACGCGGCGTCGGCGCCGGCAGACCCGCGAGAAGCTGCGGTGAGAGGCGGCGACGGCTGCCCGACCGCCCTCATCCTCGAGCCGGCGAGAGAGCTGTGCGAGCAGGTGCGCGTCGACAAACAAAACGGTGGTGGCGGTGGTGGCGGTGGTGACAATGCGAGCGGGGTGTGGTGAGTAGGTGCACCGGTGCGTCGGGGACTTCTCGCGCTTCTTCACGCAGCCGTCGCTCGGCGCCGCGCTCCTCGTCGGCGGCGTCGACGGCGGCCGCCAGCTGCAGCAGCTCAAGGGCGGGGTGGACGTGGTGTGCGGCACGCCCGGCCGCGTCGCAGACTTGGTCAAGCAGGGCAAGTTGCGGCTGTCTGCGGTGCAGTTCTTCGTGCTGGACGAGGCGGACCGGCTGCTTGACACGGGCAACCTCGACACGATCCTGCAGTTGCACGCCAAGCTGCCGCGCACAGGGCGGACGGGCGGACGGCTGCAGACGCTCCTCTTCTCTGCGACGCTGCACACGGCCGAGGTTCGCTCGCTCGCCCAGCGGATCACGTGCAGCCCGACCCTGGTCGACCTCAAGGGCGCAGAGCACGTTCCCGAGGCGGTGCACCACGTGTATGTCCCGGTCGACCCGGCCGACGCCACCGACGGGGGCGCGTGGGCGGACGCCGCGCGGCGCGTGCCCACCGACGGGGTGCACGCGCAGGATGTGGTCGGCGAGGGGGCGGCCGCGGCGGCCGAGAGCGGCTCGGAGGCGGTCAAGCGGCTCAAGCCGCTCACGCTGCTGCGGGTGGTGGAGCGGCTGCAGCTGGCGCAGTGTCTCGTCTTTTGCCGCACCAACCTCGACTGCGACAACCTCGAGCGCTTCCTGCACGCGGCGGGCGGCGGCAAGGCCTACCGCGGCAAGGTGGAGAAGGGGGTCGAGAGCCCGTACTCGTATATGTATTGTATATTTATGTATTGTATATTACATAGGCGGAGAAGGGGGTCGAGAGCCCGTACTCGTGCGTCGTGCTCGCGGGCCAGCGGCCGATGGAGGAGCGGCGGCGCAACCTCGCCGCCTTCAAGGCCGCCCTCAACCCGCGCCGCCCCCACCGCCCCGCCCCTCCGCCCCCCCCCCCCCCCTTCCGCGGCGGTGTGACGCCGGCGCGACGCGCACATGCTGTGGACCCAGAGCATATGCCCGCTTGGCGCAGGCGGGTGACGTCCGCCAGTATAGTAGTAAGCAGCTCCTCTCTGGGCGCAGGAGGGCGACGTGCGTTTCCTCATCTGCACCGACGTCGCCGCGCGCGGCCTCGACATCAAGGAGCTGCCGTGCGTCATCAACATGACCCTGCCCGACAAGGAGGAGGACTACATCCACCGCGTCGGCCGGGTGGGCCGTGCCGAGGTGGTTGGACTCGCGGTGAGCCTCGTCGCGAGCGGGCACCGGGAGAAGGTGTGGTACTACGACCGGCGCAAGTGGGAGGGCAGGCCACTCAGCACGAAGCTCGCCGAGCTCGGCGGCTGCTGCATCTGGTACGACGAGCCCGCCCTGCTGCGCGGTGTGCAGAAGCGACTCGGCGGCGGCGAGGTCGAGACGCTCGACGCCTTCCTCGCGCGGCTCCCGGGCGGCGTGCGCTCCCTCAACGCCAGCCTCGGCCAGGCCAAGGAGAACGGCCTCGACGCGGCGTCTGCGGAGCGCCTGCTCGCGCTCGCGCCGACGGTGGCGACGCTCGAGGCGCTCGAGACGCGGGCGCAGCTCTCCTTCTTGCTGGGGCCGACGGCGCTGTCGCAACGAGCTGCAGCTGGAGACGATGTCGCGTTGCGGGGCGGGGCGGCGTCATTGCGATCGCAGCCACCTAGCCCCGCCATTGCTGGCCCCGATTCGGTGGCCAGCAAGGGCGCAAAGGGCAGGCACACACACCGCGCTCGCCAGCGCGGGGGACGCGGCCGAACAAAGTAACGTAGGGTGCGTGTGACCGTGTGTGGCATGTATCAATTGGTACTGAGGTTGAATATTAATTGATAAAGTACACGCACCCGAAAGCTTGTGTAAAGGGTGTGGACTGTGAGTTGAGGAAATCGGGGGACGCGACCCACTTCGCCACAGGGCTCAGACGGTCCCGCGCCTCGCCGCTATGGGGACGGGGACACACCCCGCACCGACCACCGTCCGCTGTGTGTCCCCGTCTTTGTCCGGAGTGAATACTCCAACGCACTCGTCGGTGACGGTGTCCCCCAACTTCCGCCGCGCTCGGCGAACCTCGACAGCGCCTTCGGTGGCATGCATCTCTTTGCGCCTGAAGCCTGGAGAGCAGCTCCTCTGCTGCTCACACACTCTGCACAGTTGACACAGCCTACTGTGCGGCTGCCACAGCTGTGACAGCGCGATGGGCTCGCCCTCACTGGCCCTCAGTCACTTGTGCTGTGGCTTGTGTGAGCGACACTGCTCGGCGACTGCCGGCACACTGTGAGACCATGGGTGTGAGGTTAAACCACGCTACCAGCGCTTGGTCACATCGCTCATCGGCCCCGAGGTCAGATCCTTCTACTCTGTTGATGACAACACTTGTCTACTCGCTGGAGCCGAGCAGGAGGGCCCAGCGCACAACCCCTGGTCAACTCAGGGTCCACACCCCGTAGTTGTGGAGACCCCGCGCGCACGCGTGCCACGCAGCACAGTGCGCTCACGAGGAGGCTGTGATGCGCAATGCGGCTATGGCGACGAGCTCTACTTCCAGGTGCGCGTGGAAACTGGCAGCTGGGGAACGGCGGCGCAAGATCTCGAGGGTTGCTCTCCAACCCTCCTCCGTCCGCCAGAGACAGCCCCTCCCTCCCTGGGACCCGACGGAGCACTTGGACGGGGACCCGCCATCAAAAGGATCAATCACCCTCGCCCAGGGATCTGCGATGCTGTCTTAAGGTCCGATAGGTTCGGCACCGGGCACCGCCTTGGTATACAAAATCTGGGGCCGACCTTCCAACTCACAAGCTCACAGCAAATCTTGTAAAAAAGCGCCCGCCGTTGGGAAACGTGGAAGTGCTCAGAACGGCGCGACGTTCTGTCGGCGCGCAACAACACATCCGCCGCGTACGCCTCGGCGCAGCGCGGCAAGGCCGCGCTCTGCTCGCATGCGGCGCGGCGGGCTCGTGCTATTGCTGGCCGCCACGGCGGCGGGGCAGCTGACTAAGTGCTTGATGGGGGGGCAGCGCTGCAACGTCGGTGAGGTGAGGCAGTGCTGTGAGCGGCATCAGTGCGTTGGCCATGATGCCAGCAGTACTCTCGAGCCAGACATGACCGAGGCTGCGGAGGCGACGTGCCAACGTATTGGCGCCAAGCCAACGGCAGAGGAGTACTTGAATCAGCTGCGCACTTTCTACTTGACGAATGCACCACCAAAGGCCGAGGACGACCAGGCGCTTATCTTCACGCTGCGACAGTGGAAGGACCGAGAGGAGCTAATGTGCGCCTTCCGCCCTGCGCCTGTACTGCCTTAAATCCCCGCGCGGAGTGGCCGAATCGAACAGCACCACCCCCTTACTCCCATGCGGGCTCTGCTAAGCTGCCGCTCCACGTTACGTCCCACAGGTTTCACATGCTGTTGCAGCGCTATCCGGACCCGAAGCACGAGTTGTAGCGTGAGGTGTGGCGCTGAACTCGCTGCAACTCCAACTGTACTGTGTGCGTTGTGTGTCGTGAATATAGCCTAGGAGTGAGAGCGGTGGAGAGAGAGAGGTGCGCGGTCGCGTTTGAGGGGGCGCAGGCGGGCGCGGGGGGGCGTCGCCGCGTCCGGCCTGTGTGACTTGGCGCGTGGGCGATGCTTACACATAAACTTGCACTAAAAAACACATACACACGCGGCGTCTCGTGGCATGGCTCGCGGCCAGCCACCTCACGCCTCGGACCCGCTTCCACTTATTACAGGTCCGCCGGCACCCACCTCGTCGCCAAACGCGACCGCCGCGTCGATGAGGTTGAGACTGTGGCGGCTGATCCGGAAGCGGCGCGATCCGGAACTGGCGCGATCCTCGCCTCCGCCGGGCGGCGCGACCCGCGAGATCTCCCACACGTGGCCGCTGAAGGTGCGCTGCACGTGGTACGAATGTGCCGCGACGACGCCGTACGAGTGCGCGACGCCGCTGCCGTTGATCCAGGCGAGGTAGAGGTCCGTCTCTCCGCGCGAGTTGTCCACCTCCATCTCGACGGGCTGCGCGCCCTGCGGGTCGGAGGCGGGGCGCGCGAGTCGCACCGCACGCAGCTTGCACGCCGTCTCGTTGGAGGCGGCCCCGGGCGCGAGGGAGGCGTGCCGCCCGCTCCACAAGGCGCCAACGAGCGCGAAGCCATCCGGGTCATAACGCGCAAGGCCCCACGGGCCAGGAGTGGGCAGCCGGTTGGCGTCGTCCACAAACTCGCCGTGGCTGCCCCAGTACCACATCGACAGCTCCGCAAAGTACTCCTCCGGCGCCGACGCGGCGTACGCGCAAGAGCCGTCCGGCCTCCGCCACAGCCCCTTGCGCCACGCGCCCTCCCAGCAGGCCGTGATTGCGGCCCTCGCCGCCGCGGGCAGGCCGTGGTCCATCACCGTGTGCGAGAGCTCGTGCGAGAGGACGCACCGCCCGCGGTAGCGAGGGTCCGCCTAGGGACACAGGCGCAGGACACAGGGTCCGCCACAGCAGCCGGTCGCGCCCTTCGAGGGCCGGAGAGGCTGCGCCTCGGGAGCGAGCAGGTTCTCCTCGCCGCACGAGGCCTGCAGCCGCCCGCCCGAGGGTTGTTAGCATGTGATCTAACATGTATGCTATTTACTTGGTGCAGTGTAGTCTTGTGGCGTAAAGCCTGCAGCCCGCCCATGCCTCGCGATCGCTCGTCGAGGGTCATCTGCGAGGAGGGGAGAAGCCGCCGCCGCCGCCGCTCGAGCTCGGGCGACAGCGCCGCGCGGTCTCGCCCCACCGACTCGGCGAGCCGCCGCGCCTCCTCGTCCTCCGCCACCTCGCCCGGCACGGCTCCGCGCACGCCGCGGAGGTGCCGGTGCTCGGGGAGGTCGGTGGTGACCTGGCGCGAGCCGATGAGGTGAAGCGCCGCTCCTCGCCGGCAGAGCCGCTCGATCACAGCCGGAGGCAAGCCGCGCAGCTGACGCGACATGCGGTCGGATGCGACGAAGAGCGCGCTGTCAGGCACGACCGAGTGCGCGCGGATGGGCAGGTGGTTGGGGACGGTCTTGGAGAAGAATCGGGCGCTGAGGCTGCGGCCTGAGCGCGGGTGGCGCGCTGCGCTCGAAGTGTGCCTCCGCTCGGCCACCCTCGCTCGGATGGCTGCCTCATCGGTGCCGAGGATCGCGAGCAGGTCTCGGTGGGCTGCGGCGAGTGCGGTGAGCCGCTCGTCGGGAGGGCGGACCAGCGACCGTGGAGAGGACGACGAGGAAGAGGTGGGCTCAGGAGGATGAAGCGCTGCGTGCGAGACCACTGTTGGCGGAGTGTGTAGGCTTGGGAGTGCGAAGACGGTGGAGAGCATATGTTGTACGCTCGAGGAGGCGCACTTGCTGGCGTATTGCACTGGCCCCCCGCGCCGGAAGAGAAAAAGAAATGCGCTTCCTTTGTTTATGTTTAGCCCTAATCCTCCCTTGGGTTGTCTGTTTTGTTTCTTTTTAGCCCTAATCCCACCAGGGGTTGACTGATCTATTTATTTATTTATTTAGAGCAAGACCAAGAGGCTATGCCACCTAATGGGCCTCTATTTCTGCTGATACATCCGTGTACTCCCTTAATGTGGGTAAACCATAGTAGCGTGCACGCTACTATGAACAGAGAAGCCCATAAAAGTCGCCGCTGCAGTCCACGACGAGCCAGCCTGCTGCCGGCTCGCACGGCAGCCTCTTCCTCTCGACCAGCCTCAACTTCCGTACAGTCAACATTTTGTCGCTGCGTGCTCGTGGTGAGCTGTGGCGGCGGTCGAAGTTCGCCCAGATTCGACGACGAGCGCCGGACGATAGTAGTGTCTCTGTTCGCCCTGTGCATGTCAGGCCAGGCTGCAGCAGGGCACTACCATCGTGCTGCCCTGTTGCAGCCTGACTTTTCCCACTGTGCACAGTCGCCAGAGCACCACCACCGCCCGGCATCGTGTCACGGCGAGCTCCTTCTGCGCCCGCTCGCGAGGCTCTCGCGCTGGCACACTTTGGACATCTTCTGCTCGCGTTCGGCGAGCTCTTCTCCGCAATCCTGCCACGGTGCCGCCACCACACACCTTCTGGCCGGCCTGAGCCGCGCGGGGTCGCCGGCGGGGGCAACGCGTCGACCTCTCTCTCTGGTGCACCACGGGCCGCGACGGCTGCTGGCAGCAGGCGTGAGGAGGCAGTGTGCCGGCACAGTCGAGCCGGAGCATCGGGTTCTTGATGCTTGTGGGGTCAAGTTTGACCTTATGTGGTATAATATGCAACAATAATGCTCTGTTATCTCCCGGCTTTTTGAGATATGATCCCTCAAAGTCGAATTATGGTTTACTGGTGACCATAGTAGTGTCTGGCCTGTTTGCGTTTCTTCAAACGAATCCTTCAAAGTCTCGACAATCACCAAGCTGCTTATGTGGCACCGCAGAGGCTCCCTTGGGGATGCTTGAGGCCACCCCAACCAATCACGAAGCCGTACGTGGACGAATTCAAATCTACTTTTATGGTTTACCTACATTAAGGGAGTATTCGCCCACACCAAATGTATTAAAGCGCGACGTAACGTTGTGCATATGCTACGGCTGGGGAGTGTATATGTTTCCCGGGCATCAGTGGGAATTTGCCGACCGGAGCGCGGCGCGGCTGGCGGCACATGTGGGCTAGCGGCCAGTCTCCAATGCGCAATGGCCTCACATCGACCGCTGGCGTGTGATGGTTGCGGCGATCCGCTGCTGCCGCATCTCCGCCGAAAGCACGCGCGAGAGAGGCTCGGCGCCTGTTCACGGCGGGACACGTGTGAAGAGCCCGTGCTCGACGTCGCCTCGGACGCCGGTGGCGCCGCCTAGCGCGCCGGATGGCGAGGGCGGCATCATCAGCCGCCGCGAAGGCGGCGATAAATAAATAAATAAAACGGACATCCCAAGCTAGGGCTGGCTGGGTCGAGGACAGACAGTCCCCACCTGTGCAGGATTTGCAAAAGCGAGGGGGGGGGGGGGGGGCATCGCGGCGCGGAGAGGGCTGGGCACAGGGGTCAGGGCACAGCCACAGGGGAGGCATCTCTCGCATAGGATACGCACTCGGCGGCAAGGCTGGGCGTCCTATTTGTGCTCCCCTCCCGATCCCTCGCATCGGGCACTATCTAATAATCGGCCCAGTGTATTTCTTTTGCGAACTTCTGCGGCGCTCGGGGGCATCGCGGCGCGGAGAGGGCTGGGCACAGGGGTCAGGGCACAGCCACAGGGGAGGCATCTCTCTCGCATAGGATACGCACTCGGCGGCAAGGCTGGGCGTCCTATTTGTGCTCCCCTCCCGATCCCTCGCATCAGCCAGTGTATTTCTTTTGCGAACTTCTGCGGCGCTCTGTACACACAGCGCCCACCCCACTCCGCGAGCGCTGTGACCAGAGCAGCCGCGCGCGGCGGCCGAGCAGGAGACATGTCCATCCGGCTGCGGGAGCTCATCCGCAACGTGCGGTCCTGCAAGACGCAGGCCGACGAGCGCGCGTGCATCCACAAGGAGTGCGCCTCGATACGCACAGCCTTCAAGGATGAGAACAATGAGCTGCGGCATCGGAACGTGGCAAAGCTGCTGTTTATCCACATGCTCGGGTACCCGACCCACTGGGGCCAGATGGAGTGCCTCAAGCTGATCGCCGGCAGCAAGTTTTTGGAGAAGCGGATCGGCTACCTCGGGCTCATGATTCTGCTGGACGAGCGGCAGGAAGGTGACCGCCGCCACCGCCGCCGCCGCCGCGAGCACCATCGGCGCAGCGCGCTCGGTCGCGCGCGCGCAACCGGCGCCGCGCGGCGCGACCGCGCGCGCGCCGCGACGGCGCCTCCCCCCTCCCCCGCCGCCGGCTCTGGGCGCAGAGCCGATCCACACCCCTCCCTTACTCCGCGCGGCGCCCCGCAGTGCTCATGCTGGTCGAGAACTCGCTGAAGAACGACCTGCAGTCGTCCAACCAGTACATCGCCGGCCTCGCCTGCTGCGCCATCGGCAACATCTCCTCGGCCGAGATTTGCCGCGACCTGTCGCCCGAGGTGGAGAAGCTCATGGTGGGCTCCAATCCGTTTGTGTCGAAAAAGGCGTCGCTCTGCTGCATCCGGATCCTGCGCAAGTGCCCCGAGCTGTGCGACACCTTCCTCGAGCGCATCGGCACGCTGCTCGGTTCGCGCAACCACGCCGTGCTCCTCACCTGCCTCAAGCTGATGCGCGAGATGTGCATCACCGAGCCGGCGATGATCGAGCAGCTGCGCCGCCACACGCCGACGCTGATCGCTGCGCTCAAGAACCTGGTGCTCTCGGGGTACGCGCCCGAGCACGACGTGCACGGTATCGTCGACCCCTTCCTCCAGGTCGAGATCCTCACGATGCTGCGCGTCCTCGGCCGTGGCCACTCGGAGACGTCGGACCAGATGAACGACATCCTCGCGCAGGTCGCCACAAACACAGAGTCAGCGAAGAACGCGGGCAACGCGATCCTGTACGAGTGCGTCCTCACCATCATGGCGATCGAGGTCGAGTCGGGCCTCCGCGTCCTCGCCGTCAACATCCTCGGCCGCTTCCTCATCAACCGCGACAACAACATCCGGTACGTCGCGCTCAACACGCTGCACAAGGTCATCGCGCAGGACACGCAGGCGGTGCAGCGGCACCGCAACACGATCGTGGACTGCCTCAAGGACAACGACTCGTCCATCCGGCAGCGCGCGCTCGAGCTCGTCTACGCGCTCGTCAACGAGGCCAACGTCAAGGCGCGCGCGAGCCGCGCCCGCGCCGCCGCCGCGCGCCCGCGACGTGTCCCGCCCCTCGTCCGGCAGGTGCTCGTCAAGGAGCTGCTCTCGTACCTGCTCGCGTGCGACGTCGAGTTCAAGGACGAGCTCACGCAGCGCATCTGCACCGTGGTGGAGAAGTTCTCGACCGACAAGGAGTGGCACGTCGACACCATCATCCAGACCCTCTCCGCCTCAACCTCCTTCGAGTCCGAGGAGACCGTCTGCTCGATGATCGCCCTCATCACCTCGACGCCGGAGCTGCAGGCGTACGCGACGCACAAGCTCTACGCCAAGCTCGCCGACCAGACCAACCAGCCAGTGCTGCTGCAGCTCGCCGTCTGGTGCGTCGGCGAGTACGGCGAGATGCTGATCGGCGGTGTGCCCGCCGGCGTCGAGGCCGAGGCGCCCGACCCGCAGACCGTCGTCGAGCTGCTCACTTCGGTGATGCGATCGCCCGTGGCGGACGTGACGACCAAGGAGTACACCATCAACGCCTTCGTCAAGCTGACCACCCGCTTCGCGAATGCGCCCGACTCGCTCGCCTTGATACACAAGCAGCTCGCCGCCTACTCGTGCTCCATGTCGCTGGAGCTGCAGCAGCGCTCCGTCGAGTACTCGTCGCTGCTCAAGCTGGACGCCATCCGCGCCGGCGTGCTCGAGCGGATGCCCGCTTTCGCGAAGAAGGACCGGCAGGCGGCGGCGGCGGCGGCGGCGGCGCTAGCGATGGACGGCGATGGCCCGAGCAGAGGCAGCGCGTCGGAGCTCATGGCGGCGCCGGCCGTCATGGCTGCAGCCGCGCCCGCGCCGCCGTCCGAGATGGACCTGCTCGGCGACATCTTGGGCGGGTCGCCGGCGCCGGCGCCCGCGATGCCGGCGATGGGCGGTGCGCCCGCCGCGCCGCCGCCGGCCGCGGGCGGGATGGATTTGCTGGACCTGCTGGGCGGGGGCGGCCCGCCCGCGGCGGCGGCGGCGCCGCCGGTCGACGCGATGGCGATGCTGGGCATGGGCGGCGCCGCGCCGGCGCCGCCGCCCGCCGCGCCCGGCTCCTTCCCGCCCTTCCAGGCGTGGAACAAGAACGGGCTCCAGATCGAGTTTGCGTGCACCAAGGACGCGTCGAACCCGTCCGTGACGGCCATCGAGGCGTCCTTCACCTCGGCGCAGCCGACGCCCCTCACGGGCTTCAACTTCCAGGTGGCGGTGCCAAAGTACATGAAGCTGCAGATGAGCCCCGCTTCCTCGTCGACCGTGCCGCCGAGCAACTCCGGGAAGGTGACCCAGACCTTCAAGGTTGCAAACTCGATGCACGGCCAGAAGCCCGTGTTGCTGAGGATCAAGATCGACTACTCGGCGGGCGGGCAGGCCGTCTCGGAGCAGGGGCAGGTAGACAACTTCCCGCCCGGCATCTAGAGGGGCGCCGCCCCGCTCTGGCCGCCGCCCGCCCCTCCCTCGCCGCCGAGGGGGGCGGGCTGGCGGCCCGAGCCGGGCGGGTGTGTCCACCTGCCTCTGCTCTGTGATTTGGTGCGCGAGGCGCGCGGCGAGTGCGGAGAGCGGCCGCGGGCGAGCGCGGGAGCGCAGATGGGGTCGTGGGAGAGAGAGAGTCAGAGCAAACAGAGGGAGGCGCGCCGCGGAGGCAGAGCGGTGGCAGAGCCATGCGCCGGTACTATATAACGTTTTGGGTTTTCAAGGCCGACGCGAGGCCTGACGGTGACGCCGCCTGTGCACCGACACCAGCTTACAGTAAAACGCAAAGCGGCCGTATCGTTCGGCTCGCACACAACACAGTAGCTCTCACACGGACGTTTGACCTCGGACGCCCCTCACTCACCCGCCTCACACGTCACAGCACACATGGACATGGACATGGACATGGACATCGTGGACATGGACATGGACATGGACATGCCTCTTTTTTTGCAAGTTTTTGCACTTGCCGCTCTCGTCCGTGTCGGGTTGTGACGAGGGGTGAGGGGACACGGATTGAAGATCCCTCACACCAAGATCGTGCAGGGCGGGGACACATGTCCCTAAATCCCATCTCGTCTCAGAGTTTGCCCGTTTTATTTATTTATTTAAGTTTTTGCACACGTGTCTCGCGTCGTCTCACGTCTGCAAGTGCAACTTGACGCCAGCCCGGCGGCGGCCCGCGCAAGAGCGCAAGAGCACCGCCGCACCGCGGGGCCACACGCTCGACTGCCGCGAGAGAGAACAAGAAAACACAATTCCCCTTGTGTGTATAAAAAAGTCGTAAACTGTGTCTCTCTCTCTCCCCGCAGGCTAGTGCTAGTCCGTAGTCCCCCATCGGGAGGACGACCCCGGCTAGTCGCCGACCACACCCACAACGAACCCTGCACAAAGATCGCAAGGGCGGGGACCTGTTCCTTTTTACCCATCTCACAGTAGAGAGGTGTCCGTTTATTTATTTATTTATTTATCTCTCTCCGCACCCCGCACCCCGGCCGCCGCGCTCTCGGAAACCTCACACATATTCTCAGAACCTACCGTACTCGTGCCTAGCCTCCCTGGACGGCTCCGCACCACCCTCGCGAGTACCCTCGCCCTCTCCGCCGCCCGACTCCGCCGCCGCCGCCGCCCTCGCCTCGCGCAGCCGCCGCAGCGCCTCGGCCGCCGCCACCGCCTCGGGCGCCTCGAGCGGCGGGAGGTCCACCACCTTGGAAGCCCTCCCGCGCGGCAACGGCGGACGCTGCGGCTGTGCCTCGCCGGCGGCGTGCTCGTCCTCCTGCTCCCCTCGCACGAGCCGCCGCCACGCCTTGTCCTCCCTGACACCGCGCAACACCTCGACAACGGCGACCGTCTTCGTCTTGCGCACGCGCGCCTCGTCGATGCGGCATGTCGGCGTGTCGCAACGGTAGCGATCCTCGGCGAAGAGCTCGTCGAAGCCCTCGGGGCGCGGCAGCCGCGTCAGGATCCCGTCGCACCGCGGGCAGCAAAACACCTCGGGCAGCCCGCGCGCTGCCCTTGCGGCGAGCAGCGCCCGCCACTCCGCCACCTTATGCCGCCAGAACTGGACAAAGTCGTTGCCCGGCCGGCCGTACCAGGGCAAGACGTGCCCGTCGGGCAGCAGCACGCCGTGGAGAAATGCCCTGCCCTTGACGCCACGCACCGCCTCAAGCCGCAGCGGTGCGGTGGGCTTGTTGACGCGGCGGTGCACGCGGTAGCGGCCCTCTGGTGAGAGGCACAGGTGCTCGTGCCGCCACAGCGAGGCGGAGAGCCGCACCGCTGTGCGCAGCACAGACGGCGGCGCGCCGTGCCGGAGCGACGGCCGGGCGAGCAGCCCCAGCATCCCGGCCACTTGTACTCTGAGCGTCGCTGTTGTGGTTGCGTTTCTTTCCCTCTTCACAGAGCGCCGCAGAACACAGCGCCAACCTCACAGTCCGCGAGCTCCAGCACGGCGGCGTGCGCTTCGTCGGGAAGTGTGGCAGTCCAGCTTTGGAGCATGCCGCTGTTGCGAGTGGTGCTGGGCGAAGCCTCGGGCGCCGCAGGAGGCTGCAGACAAAATGATTCTAAATGCGTAGTCCAGCGAGGACAGAAAGAAAAGGCGCGCTAGATCGAACTACACCCGCAGGCAAGAAATGTTCTTTGTCGGGCGAGGACAGAAAGAAAAGGACACATCCGCAGCGGAAGAACTGGAATCTGGATAAACAAATTCACCTAAGAGAACAAATAGAGAAACCAGGGCAGGCGTCGCCGAAGTTCGGCGATTGCAAACTTTCTGATAGGACCTCGACGCCTGGTTTGAAGCGGGGCGGCAGCAATCCAGCCCCGCGGCGCAGGAAATGGGGCTGCGAGTCAGCCCCGACGTCCCCATGTGCGACACCAAGACTGGGGGGAGCACCAGCGGCGACGCACACACGTACGCCACACCGTTACCTGCGGGTGCGCTGTGCAGTGGCGAGAGGGGTGGGACAGATGCAATGGTGGTGGAAAGCATCGACAATGATGAGGCTTCATACGCTTCGCGCGGCCGACACGACCAGCCGAGCACCGCGTGCACCCTCGCCACCCGCCTGGCGAACGCTGCGCGAGCCAATGCCCCTGCCGCAGTCACGAGGGCGGAGCGGGCGCGGCCAGCAGGCGGAGGCAGCAGGCGCTCGCTCGCCTGCAACTTCGAGGAGGCGAACGCAGGTGGCGGGAGAGCGACGATGGCTCGCGCTTCAAGCACCCACAGCATGTCGCTGTCCGAGCGGAGCGGAGCGGACGGGGCAAATGCCCAGGCGGCACAGCCGCCCCAGAAGCGAGCGCCGAGGCCCCTCGTGCGGGACGCCACTCCGATCCCTCGGCGCGCGAGCTACTGGGAGAAGGCGCGTGGCAGGCTGAGCGGCGGCGGCAGCCGGGCGAGCACGCGCGACGGCGGCCGCGGGGGCTTACCAGAGGAGGAGAGCGAGCGGGTCGAGGAGGGGCGAGGGCGCGAGCCGGCGGAGAAGCGCAAGAGCCTGCAGCAGCTCTTCAAGAGCGGCCTCGCCTTCAGCGGGGGGCAGCGGGGGAGTACGCGTCGCGACAGCGAGCCGAGCCCGTCTCGTCGGGGCAGCGACCGCCGGAGCAGCTCGGACAGCCGAGCCCAGGCGGAGCGCCGCTCGTCGGAGGACAAGAAGGGCGACGAGATGCTCGCCGACTTTCTTGCGCGGATGGCGCTGCAGAAGCGCGGATGGCGCAACTTTGTCGTGCACCCAAACCACTGGAGCATCAAGTACTGGAACCTCCTGCAGCTCGCGTGTGTCATCTGGCTCTTCTTTGAGGTGACTCTCACGACCTCCTTCTTCGACTCACTGCCCGCGCTCGTCGACGCGACTTGCGGAGATCCGGCCACCATCTCGGTCGACGGCGGCACCCTCGACGCCGGGCTCGGGCCGGCGGACCTAATCAACGCCTGTTTTGACGCGCTACTGCTCCTTCATATTGCGCTTAGCCTCCACCTCGGCTATGTCGACTCCCAGAACAACATGGTGATGGTGCAGCGCGACATCAAGCGGCATTACCTGCGCTCGTGGCGCTTTGTGGCGCACATTCTTGCCGCGCTCCCGCTCGACGTACTGCGGCTTGCGCCGCTCGAGTACGCGTGGCCAGCCGCCGTCGCGCAGGACTACGGCGAGGTCATCGTCTCGCTGGCGCCGTGGCGCTGGACGCACTCTTTTTCTCGCGTGCTCAAGCTGGTGCGTGTCGCTGAGCTGCCCGGCCTGCTCAAGGTGGTGCAGACCGAGTGGCGGGTGCCGCCTCACTTCCGGAGGCTGTTTGCCCTGGCGCTCTTTATGGCGGTGATTGCCCAGATAGCCGCCTGCACCTGGTTCCTGATCGGCAAGCTGCTCTTCATGCACGGCTCCACCCTATTCTTCCCCGCGCTGATGGAGCCGTTGCTCACCAACTCGAGCGGCCCCGCCGCCGTCCTCTACACGGGCAGCTCCGCACGCCGCACGATGCAGTTCTTCGACTCGGTGTACTACACCCTCGGCCTGATGACCGGGCTGTCCGACGGCGAGGAGCCTCAGACGTGGCTCGAGTCCCTCTTCACGGTCGTGGTGATGTTTCTCGGCATCGTCGTGTTTGCGGTCATCATCGGCAGCGTCTCCACCATCGTCGACGAGATCTCTGAGGCCGAGTCGCTATTCCAGACGAAGCAGCTGTACGTGTGGCGGATGCTGAAGCAGCACCGGCTGCCACCCGAGGTCGAGCGACGCGTGCTCAACTTTTACACCTACCGGTGGCGCAACCATCAGGGCTTTGACGACCTCCGCGTGCTGCACACGCTGCCGTCGTCCCTGCGCACCGACGTAATGATGCAGCTGACGCGCGGCATGGTGGAGAAGGTGCCCTTCTTCTTGGGCGCCGACGAGGGCTTTGTGCGCTCCCTGGTGGACCGGTTGCGGCCGCGCATCGCCGCCGAGGGCGAGGTCATCTTCACCACTGGCGAGATGGGAGACGAGATGTTTTTCGTCCACCGCGGCGAACTCGATGTGCTCGTCGGCCAGCCACCGGTCAGGGTGGCCAAGCTGCGACACGGCGACTACTTTGGCGAGGGCCTGCTGATATCAAAGCCCCGCGGCAACACCGTCCAGGCGACCACGTTTTGCGACCTCTTCTCTCTCACCCGCACCGCCCTCGCTGAGATCCTGCCGTACTACCCCGACACGACCGCGACACTGCGCGAGCTCGTGCGCGAGCGGATCGACCAGGACCTGCGCAAAGGGCGCGAAGCAGAGCTGCTGCACAAGTACGGGAGACGGTGGCTCAATCGCGTCCGGGAATCCATGGCGGCCGGCGCCGCCCAGCGCGCCCCACCGCCCTCCTTGGGTCGGAAGTTGAAGCGGGCGGGCACGCATGTCCTCAAGCACGTCAACTCGAGCTCGAGCATCCGCGTCGCGCCCAAGGCCCCGCAGCAGGTCGAGCGCTCAGATACGGCCTCCACCATCTCCTCTGTACCATCCTCCGACTGCTCACCGCACGCCACGCCGCGTGACTGCACGGTGGTGGTCGAGGCCCCGGCGCCAAACCTGAGGCGCGGCGACACCAACGTCCGATTTGCCGAGGCGGTCGAGGTCTTGAGCAGCCGCGCCGCGTCGCTGGTGGTTGACGAGGACGCCACAACTAATCTCGTGCCCGTCCACGGCGAGGCCAAGAAGGCCGGACCGCGCGAGAGCTTTCGGGAGTGGATGGGCTTTGTCCTGAGCCGTTCCGACAACCCGGATGGCGGCAAGCCGACCTACTCGCTCGTGCTCCTGCCAGATACAAGGGCGCGGCTGGCGTGGGTCACGCTGCTGTGGGCGGCCCTACTGTGGAACCTCACGACGTGGATGTACGGGGTCGCTTTCCGGTTCCGAGGGTCGCCGTCCGCGGGCGCCTTTGCCTTGACGTATCCGGCCTCGCTTACGGCCGTCAACGTCCTCGACCTTCTTGCAGACCTGGTCTACGTCATCGACGTGCCCCTCAACCTGAGGCTGGCGTACGTCAACGACCAGGGTATTCTGGTCAAGGACGCCCAGCTCATCGGACACCGGTACCGCCACAGCCGCAGCTTCCGGCGTGCGAGCCTCGCGCTTGTGCCCGTGGACTGGGTCTGCCTCGGCGCCGGCGTGGCCCTCGGTGGAAACGCCGCCCTATTCTTCTCGGCGGCGATGGCGCGCGGCCTGAGGCTACTTAGGACGCTCGAGCTCTCGGCTCTGTCGTACGAGCTGTACCAGTTCGCTGCAGGGGCCTCGCCCAACTTCTCGCTCCGACGCATCATCTCCCTCGTCTGGTGGTTCTTCATGTGCACGCATGCGGTTGCATGCACCGCTGGCTTCGTCGACTTTGCGAGTCCGAATGTGATGACATACAGCCGCCACCTCTACCCGGCGGATCGTTGCTTTGCCGACGGGGACGTGAGCCGCTCCGTGATTGGCACCGATGATCTCGGCTGGGCCCTGTACCTGCGCGCCATCTACTACGCGATGGCCAATTTGACGGGACTCGGCCGCGATATCAAGCCAGAGACGATCGAGGAGCACGTCCTCACGCTCCTGGTGTGGTTCCTTGGCATCTTTTCGTCGCCTTTATCATCGGCTCCATCGGCCAGCTCTCGAGCAACCTCGACGCTAGCGAGGTGCGCTTCCGGAAGACGCACTACTCGGTGAAGAGGTACATGACGCACCAGCGGCTCACGCTCGACCTCCACTCGCGAGCCGATCACTACTTCGAGTACCTCTGGGCGAAGACGCAGGGTGTCGAGATTCAGGAGTCGATCGAGGACTTGAACCCCTCGCTCCGAACCGAGGTGATGTCGCACATCTGCCGCGACGCCGTCAACAGCGTGCCGCTCTTCAAGGACCGCGGCGCCGACTTCATCTCCTCCATCGTGCAGGTCCTCTCCTTCCAGTCCTTCCCGCAGGGGGAGTGGCTCATGCGCAAGCACACGATCGGGAGCGCAATGTACTTCATCCTCAAGGGCAACGTCGACATCATCGTGAGCGAAGACCTCATGTTTGTCACGGCCACGCTGGGCGTCGGCGACTTTGTCGGCGAGGGGGCGCTTCTCAAGGCGCAGGGCAAGTGCGGCGCGTCGGTGCGCGCGCGGACGTCGATCGACACGATGGTGCTCACCAAGGCGGGCTTCTCCATCGTGCTGCAGCGGTTTCCAGACATCCAGGAGTCCATGCTCCAAAAGTGCAACGAGCGCAACAAGGAGAACAAGGCGGCAAACAAGGCGCTCGACCGGCGGCTCGACCAGATCTCTGGCGTCCAGACGCAGGAGCTGGCCGACCTCAGCGCAGGAGCCAGCAGTGCAGTGCGCTTGCTCACCCGTGGTAAGGGGGCTCCAGGAGGGGTGCAGTCTCACGCATCCGCCGAGCCCGCCTCAGCGGACGGCGGGGCTGATGCGACCTCTCCGAGAGAGCTGAAGCGGCGCGCGTCGACGGCGACACTGCAACGGTCGCTCTCGTCGCTCTCGTCCTCGTCGTCGTCCGGCAGCAGCCTGAAGCGTGCCAACACGAGCCGGTTTGGGTCGCAGTCTAATCTCGCCGAGGCACTCTCCCGCCGCCCCTCGCTGGTCTCGCCACCCGTCAACTCGGCTGCCGCAAGCCCGAGGGCAACCAAGATGGCCTCTGCCATCCGGCTCGTGAAAGGTGCGAATAGCGCCCTCGCGCCGGGCCGTGCAGCGAGGAGAGCACCAATTAGCCTGCGGAGGTCGAGCCTAGACTCGAAAGCTGCGCCTCCGACTCCTCGCTGTGAGCCATGATGGCGTGCAGGGCGGCGGCGCGGGACGGTGGACGGGACGGGCGCGCGGGCCGGCGGGGCCGGAGCCAGGCGAGCCGAGAGACGCGAGAGGCAGCCGAGATGTGCTTCCCAGCGCCACTGAGCTACACCTACAGCTAGCTGGTGTGTAGAGCTCTCTCGTTGCCCAGACCTGTTTCAAGAGCCGTACCTGTACTCTGCTTTTTGGCATCAAAGTAGAGAGCCCAGCCGCCGCGAAGACTCGGGCTGCCGCTAAAAACACGCTGCCACGAGGCAGGGGCGTGCGGAGTGCGCGTAACAAAACATGGAGGACAGTGTAGAGGGGGGTCATCGTCTGAGTGTGCAGCGGCGTCCGGCGCCAGCGCGCTCAGTTCATCACCCCTAAGCATTTGGGGTGGCCGCAGTGGCAGATAATCTTCTCCTTCTCGACGCCAAACTTGTAGTCGTACATGATCTCCTCGCCCGCCTCGAGGTCGCGCTGCGCGAAGATGACGATGTGCTTCCGCCGCACGGTCACGGCGCCGCGGTCGTCGTCCACCTCGATGACCTTGGAGTAGCAGTTCGGGTGGCAGCAGTGGTTCATGAAGCGCGCCACGTTGCCCTTGACGGTCGCGTCGAGCACCGTCTCGGGGTCGATCCGGAACATGTAGCAGTCGCCGCCCTGGCCGCGCAGCGCGCCCTCGCCGTACTTCTTCTCCTTGAGGTCCGCCAGCACGTTGCGCATCGCCTCGCCCGCCTCGAGGTCGCGCTGCGCGAAGATGACGATGTGCTTCCGCCGCACGGTCACGGCGCCGCGGTCGTCGTCCACCTCGATGACCTTGGAGTAGCAGTTCGGGTGGCAGCAGTGGTTCATGAAGCGCGCCACGTTGCCCTTGACGGTCGCGTCGAGCACCGTCTCGGGGTCGATCCGGAACATGTAGCAGTCGCCGCCCTGGCCGCGCAGCGCGCCCTCGCCGTACTTCTTCTCCTTGAGGTCCGCCAGCACGTTGCGCATCGCCTCGCCCTTGTACTCGACCACCATCGCGTCCTTGGGGATGCCGCACGTCGTGAAGAGCCCCCAGTTGTGGATGGGCGAGCGGCCCACCCGCACGTTGTAGTGCAGCTTCTGCAGGGCGGAGAAGGACTGCAGCGCGGCGAGTTGGCCGACCGAGCGGGACTCGCCCTCCCTCCGGCGCAGGAGCAGCCCCTCGCGCTCCTCGCCCTCGGCCGGCTCCTCCTTCTCCTTGTGCGACTGGATCGCTCCGCGGTTGAGGAAGGGCCGGTGGTAGACA
This sequence comes from Emiliania huxleyi CCMP1516, assembly GCF_000372725.1. Lineage (NCBI taxonomy): Eukaryota > Haptophyta > Isochrysidales > Noelaerhabdaceae > Emiliania > Emiliania huxleyi. The sequence goes on along the minus strand of NW_005197576.1, from coordinate 436,932 downwards.
GAGTGCGCCGCCTTGTACTGCGAGGAGCGCTTGACGTACGGGTCGGCGCGCGCGCAACCGTTGGTCGACTTTGGCAGCGGCGGCACCTTCTGCATCGCCTCGGGCCGCGAGTAGCGAGGGTGGAAGCCCTCGCACGACTTTGCCCCCGGCAGCTGCTCGATGAGCTGCGCCACCGCCGGCACGGCGAGCCCAAAGAAGAGCGCGCCCTCCAGCTGCATCTGAGCCGGCGTGAGGTTGAGCGGCCGCACCCCGTGCACCCGCGCGCGCCGGTTGACGAGCGCGTGCCACGCGCCCGTCGCGGTCGAGCTCTTGAAGCAGAGGCCCGGCTCGGTCGGGTGGGCGATGACGAAGGAGGGCAGCCCGGCGTGCTCTCCGACCTTGCAGCTGTACTCGCACGTGGCCGGCGGCAGTCTGGCGAGGTCGTGGAAGCGGCGCCGGGCGGTGTAGCCGAGCGGGAAGATCTGGTGCCGCTCGTGGAACTGCGGCCGCGCCGGCTGCGGCCTGCCGAGCCGGAGGACCTTGAGCTGCCCCACCTGCAACAGCACCGACTCGGCGGCCGCCGCCTGCTGCGCCTCGCCCTCGTCGGCCCGGTGCAGCCGCAGCGAGCGGTTGACGGCGACGGAGCGCGAGACCCGCACCGGCAGCGGCGTGATCGCCTTAGGCGGTGCGTGCAGCGGGCACCACGTCGAGCGGCCGTCGTCCGGCGTGTAGGCGCACCCCAAAGAACGCGCGCACGCAAAGTGGTACGCCGCGAGGCACTTCTTGTGGAAGCAGCCGACCGAGGCGCCCGGGAGGTGGCAGTGGGCGCAGCGCTTCTTGACCGACCTGCGCACCGCCGAGGGCATGTTGTACAGCACGCCCGCCTCCTTCTCAAACACCTCCGAGCTCCACATCGCGCAGTTGACGTGCGCCCAGCAGCCGGGCGACACGGGGATCAGCCGGCCGCAGACGGGGTGGGCGCCGCGCGCACAAAAGACGCAGACGGGCGCCCCGACGGGCACATCGTCCGCGTCTGCCGCGGAGAGGGCAGCGGCCTCGGGAGTGGCCGGCACAATCGCGGCGCCCCCGGCGGCGGCTTTGGCGGCTGCTGCATCCAAAAGCTGCGAACCGCTCCCCGACCCGGCGAGCGCCGAAATCGACGGCTCTGGGTCGAGCGGAGCCCGCTCGCCCTGTCCGCTGCCCGCCGCGGCCTCGGCCCGCTGCCGCCCCCCGGCTGCCGCAGACGGAGCGGCTTCGCCGGCCGGCCGCGGCCTCGGCTCTGCGCCGGGCCTCTGCCCTGCCAAAGGCAGCACCTGCTCGGCGTCGGCCGGCTCCGCTGCCTGCACACGCGCCGCCGCCTCTGGCTCGGGCGCCGTGCTGCCAGCCTCCTCCATCTTCACGTCCCCGCCATTGGGCAAGCTGGCGGGCGAAGGGCCGGAGGCTGCTTTGCCGCCCGACGGCGCCCTAGGGGCCCCGTTAGCGGCGGCTGCTGCGGACGCCCCGGCGCTCCCGGCTTGCGTCTCTCCACTGCTGCGGGCAGACCCGGCACAAGGCATGCAAAGCGCTGGGAGGGACGAGAGCCGTCCCGCCGCGGGACGCGCGATCGGCCGCCGCGCCCCGCCGCTCTCCTCGCCGTCGCCGTACTCCTCGTACGAGTCGTACCCGTCCCACGCCTCAGCCCTGACGCCGTTGTTGACGATCATCGACAAAATCTTCGGCTCGGCGGGCTGCTCGACGCCATTGGCCTGCGTGCCGCCCGACGCATCGTCGCCCGGCGCCTGCCCGTTGGCGAGGCCGCCAGGCGCCTCGCGCTTGATAGCGACGCCAGCGGCCTCCTCGTCGACAGCCTATCGCCAGAAGAAATGCAGCTGAGCTACCTCGATAGCGCGCTGCGGCGTGGCGCGGGAGGCGCTCAACGACCTGCGGCTGCGACCCGTCTGCGGGGAGGGAGCCTGGCTGCGGGTCGGCCTCCGCCGCCGCGAGCGCGAGGCTGTGGGTCTGCGAGCTGCCCATGCTGCTCTTGAGCACGCGCCGCCGCAGGCACGGCTTTTTGGTCACGTTGGGCCCTCCGAACTTGATCTTGTCCCTGCAGTAGACGCACTCGCCGCAATCGTCCGCCGGCGTGCCCGTGACGACGTAGTCGGTGTTGCTGTTGCTCGACGGCGGCCTCGGCCCGGGGGGCACGCGACCAAACGGGTTGCCCGCCTCATGCAGCGTCGCGACGGCCCACGCCGCCCCGGCCTCGGCCCGCTCGCCGATCCACCGCTGAAGCGCGGAGCGGCGCCGCGGGTCCGTCAGCGACGACCGCTCCGGCCCGAGCCGCGGCAGCAGCTCGGCCGAGTACTGGATGCGCTTGTGCTGGATGCGCGAGACGAGCCGCTCGATCTGGCGCCACAGCACCGCCCCCGAGGCGGACGGCTCGGCGCTGCAGTCGGGGCACTCGTACTTCTCGAAGCCGGGTCGCCCCTCGGCGTACTTCCAGTAGGTCTCCTCGTCGAGACCGTCGCAGAGCGGGTGCACCCAGATGAGGCAGGTGTCGCACTGGATCATCATCGCCGCCTCCTCGCTCTCGTTGTCAAACACGCGCGAGCAGATGCCGCAGAAGCGGCCCTCGAGCCCCCCGGGCGCGCACGCGGCGCACCACACGCCATCCTCGCTCCAGCCCCGGCCGGTGCGCGCGCCGCAACCCTCGCAGCAGCGGCAGTCGGAGCAAATCACGAGCCCGTCCGCGCCGCCCGGCTCGGCCCCGCTGCTGCTCGCGCCCTTGCGCGGCAGCACCTTGTCGCAGCGCGCGCAGCGGGTCATGCCGGCGGGCAGGCTGCGCGGTGCCTCGCTCGGGTCGTCGCCCGGCTTGGCGGGCGCGATGGTGAGCAAGCGGCAGCGCGGGCACGACCAGTGGAGCATCGTCTCCTCGTTCGGCTCGGGGCACGGCGCGGGCGTGCAGTACGAGTGGTACGTCTCGGCGCACCACGTGCAGCGCAGCAGCGCCGAGTCGCACAGCCACGGCGAGTCCGGGTCGCAGAGGCCGCCGCAGACGAAGCAGGCCGAGGAGGCGGAGGCGTCGTCGCCGCCGCCCTCAAAGGTGATCGCCGCGACGTGGTGCCACGGGCTCTCGAGCAGCGGCGGCGCCTCGTCGCTCCCCACGGCGACCTCCTCCTTATCCGGCTTGGACGCGTCCGCCTTTGCCGCCGGGCCGCCGTCGCCGTCGCCGGCGCCGGCGAGGTCCGCCTTGAGCCACGGGAAGGTGACGTCGATGACCTTCTCACTCAGCTTGAGTAGCCGGCGCGCGACGATGTGGATCTTCTCGTTTGGGCGGTGGAAGGCCTTTGCGTTGGAGCAGATGAGCCGAAAGTCGTCGCGGAAGGCGCGCACGGCCTCGAGCTGGGTGGTGCCGTACTGGAGGGAGGTGACCTTGCCCCGGATGGTGCGGAAGTCCATCGGCTTGTCCACGACGGTGTGGTACTGCGTCGCGAGCGCGTACTCGACCGTCACCGGCTCGGCGAAGAAGCGCTCGCGGTCCTCCTTTTGCAGCTGGTCGAGCGCCTGCGCCATCAGCGTGTAGGTGCGCTCGCCGCGGCAGTTCGGGCACTCGTATGGGTCCTCCGACTCGTGCAGCTTGCGCAAGTCGTCCTCGCCCAACCCGTCGCACCGCGCGTGGATCCAGAAGCGGCACTTGTCGCACTGCACCATGTCGGTCTCGTGCTGCTTGTACACCGAGAGGCAGATGGCGCAGAAGCGGCGGTCGCGGAAGAGGGTGCCGCACGGCTTGCACATGGTGTAGTCGGAGCGCCACGCCTTGGCCGTGCGCGTGCCGCACGACGAGCACTTGACGCACTTGGGGCACTTGAAGTTGCGGTGGGGGAAGGACTTGAGCGGCGGGTCGAGGCACTCGATGTGGTAGCCCTCGTCGCAGTCCTCGCAGATGGCCAGCCGGATCTTGCTGCCGTCCTTCTTGCAAACCTCGCACTGCTTGCACTCGAGGCACCTCCACTTGTCCCACAGCTCGGGCTTGCTCTCCAGGTTGGTGTCGAGGCAGCGCAGGTGGAAGCGGTCGCGGCAGCCCGCGCACTCGAGCATGTCGCCCGTGTACGCCAGGCCCTCCTCGGCCTGAGGCGCCTCCCCGCCCGCCTCCCCGCCCGCCTCCCCGCCCGCCGAGCCAGGCCGGTCCGCCGTCCCCTTCTCGGGCGTCTCCGCAGCTGCAGCCGGCGCAGCCCCATCCACCTCCATCGGCTGCGAAGCCGGCTGAGCCTCGGCGGGCCCGTCGCCGCCGGACGCCGCCGCCGCCGCCCGGCCTCCGCCCTCCGCCGCCCCGTTGCCGCCGTCTCGCATCTCCACGTCGTCCGCCGCCACGCCTCCGCCCTCGCCGCCCCGCCCCTCGCCAGGGGCCCCTGCGCTCGGTGGCGCGGGCGGCGCGGGCGGCGCGGGCGGCGCGGGCGGCGCGGGCGGCGCGGGCGGCGCGGGCGGCGCGGGCGGCGCGGGCGGCGCGGGCGGCGCGGGCGGCGCGGGCGCGGGCGCAGGCGGGGGCGAGGCCGCCTCCTCCCCCTGGCGGACCGGCTCGCAGACCGTCTCCTTGAGCCGCGCGAGGGTGCCGTGGTGGCCGCACAGAAAGCAGAGCCCGGACTTGGAGTGGGCGCCGAACTCTTTCTCCTCCTGCTCGCTCGAGAAGATGTGCAGGCTCTCCTCGGCCAGGTCGAGCGACTCGAGCACCCCGTCGTCGTACAGCACCGCGTGCTTGCCCTCCCTGGCCTCGTACTGCTGCACGCGGCCGCAGTACCACTCGTCATCGTCCGGCCAGTAGATCGCCACGCGCGCGCCGGCGAGCTGCTTCTTGAGCCCGCGCACGTAGGGCGCGGAGAGGGCCCTCCGCAGGCGGAGCGCCTCGGCGACGGCCCTCAGCTGCGCCTTGTCCGTCTTCCGCTTCCACATCTGCCGCACGAAGGGGAGGCAGTCGCTCCGCGACGCAAAGCCGCGCCGGCCCGAGCCGAGGTACTCGGTGAGCTGCAGCTGGACGCCAGCCTTGAGGGCGGCCTCCGTCGCCTCCTCGAAGGCCTTGCGCGCCGCCTCTTGGTCGGCAACCTGACGGATGCGGCGCGAGCGGCTCACGGCGGTCGCGCGCGCGTATGCAGGGCGGGGCGGGAGCCAGCGCGGCGAGGCGTCGGGGCACAGCATGCGAGCGCGCACCTTGCGCCACTCCGCCCCCTCGTCCTCCGGCCCGTACTCCTCAATGAAGTCCTCGTCCCCGTTCACGCAGCACGTGAAGCGCCCTCCAGACAGCACCTGCCGCACCTCGCCCGGCTTCCAGGACACGCGCGACGGGTCGCTCGGCTCGGCAACCTCAATCTCGAGGAACTCGCCCTCCGTCACGCGGCCAGAGAAGGCGGCGCCGCCCGCGGCCGCGTCCTCGCGCGCACGCTTTGGCCCGCACGACTCCACTTCGGGCGGCCCCAGTGGCTTGTACAGCAGCGCCGGCGTCCACTGGCCAGCTGTCGCCGCCGCCTTCCCCTCCCCCGGCGGCTCCTTTGCCCAAACAATCTCGTCGGCGACGTGCACCGGCTGCTGGTCCAGGTGGATGCGGCAGCTGTGGCCCACCCCGTCCTCGTCGTCGGCGAGCTGCAGGTCGAGAGACCGCCGGTCCGCGCCGGAGATGGCGATTACCGACGCAGAAAGCCACTCCTCGGCGCCGAGCAGCCGCACGCGGCACGCGCGCCCAACGACATACGCTGGAGCTGGCTCCGCCTTCTTCGTCTTCTGTCGCCGACTCCCACCTCTGCCGGCGTCAGAGCCGCCGCGCTTCGGCATGACGGTGGCGGTGGAGTCGCTCTGACCTGCTGCCCGGGCCGCGGGATTTCCTTCTTTTCCCGCTTTGTGTAGTGTAGTGCTCGCAGTCCCGTGCCCGTGTTGTGCGAGGGAGTTTTGTTTTCTTTTCCCGCTTTTGTTCACGTAAACGCACAACCCCGGGCCCGAAATCGCACAGAGTCACGCAACACGGGGTCCCAGGGAAGGCGAGCAAAAACCTTATCGCGCGCGCTAGACGCCGACTCGGAGGCCGCACCGGTCAGGCGCGCAGCCGGAGAGAGAGGGAGGCGCTCAATCGCCGCACGCGGCGAGCGCCTCCATCCATCATCTCCGCCTCATACGCACCCTCCACCCCCGCCCGCGCCCGCGCCTGTAGCGTCCGTGCGCGCGAGGATGGCCTCGCCGGGTGGTGCGGCCGCACAGCAGCTATGGCAGCAACCGCTTTTGTTCAGACAAAAACACTTTTCTTCAGGCACCTATCAGGCTCCCTATCCGGCTCGGAGCCGGAACCCTGCGCTTCCGAGTCTGGTCCCCCATCATGTCGCCGACGAGTGTTGCGGTCAAATCCCTAGATTTTTTTTATTTTTTGAGCGTACCAAACAAAGCGGTGAACTCGCTATACTCGATATTCGTTCAAGGTGCTGTTTGGCCTGTATCCATGTTTCCGGAAACCAAAAAGGAAACGAGAGGGTCCCCAGCACTTTGCGTTTCCGGAAATTTCCAGGGAAACTAGAGGGTGTTTGGTGCTCCATCTGGCAACTCTCGTGTCTCGAGTTTCCCTGCGTCTGAGAGAGAGATTTTTGAAGACCAACAAGATTTCTTCTTCTTGAGTCTGAGAGCTGGTCTGGGGCAAAATCTGAGGCGAAACCGATCGCCGCGACCGCGTCGGCGTTCGCACCGGTCCAGACTGCGCTCCGAGTGACGCCGCTACACTCGCCGCTACGCTCGGAGAACGACGACTCTCTGAACGCCCACCGTGCGAGGCCGGTGGCGCTCACAGCAGCCGGTGCTCCGGTGATCGATGCACTCGTCTCGCTGGATACCTTTGCGCCGCAGTTTCTGTGGGTCTTGATGGTGGCGGCGCCGCGGTCGTCGCTCACCGCGCGGGTCATGGGTCCCATCGCGCCGGTGATTGCGCTCTCGCTCGCGCACCTCGCCATCGTCCTGCTGGCAGCGTCGGCGCCTGGAGGCACGGAGCCGGTCAAGATATTCGCGGACGTCTTCGACCCGGCGCAGAATCAGCTGGACGGGATGGTGCGCCTCTTCGAGGTGCGTGACTTCGTGGCCGAGGAGTGGCCGCACGTTCTCATCTGGGACCTCTTCGTCGGCCGCGCCATCTGGCTGGACAGCCTGGAGCGGGACGTTGGCTTCACGTGGGCCGCGCTCCTCCTCACCAACGGCATCGGACCGCCGGGGCTGCTGCTCTACGTGACCATCTGCCTCCTCTCTGGCCGTGGGGTACCATCGATGGGGTACCGTCCGCGAGACCGGGCCGAGTACTAAGCTGCGCTTGCGCCGGACAGCCGGGGCCGCGCGCGGGGTTGCCAGGGCTCCCGTCCGTTGTATCACGTGTAAATAAGTGGCATGCATGGCACGCCTCATGACACGCTGTACACTGTAGATCAACGATCGTCCGAAAAAAGAGAAAGACGAACAAGTAGACGACACGACGAACAGTCTCCACAGTCCACACAGACCGTCGCCCGTCGGCGCGCCGTCGCGGCCCCGGTCTCCCGCATGTGCAATGTGAATGTGCATGTGCATGTGCATGTGGCATGTGCATGTGGCATGTGCACGTGGCATGTGCATGTGCACACATGCTCACAGTCACACGATGTGTGTGCATGTCGTGCATAATATGTGTACGGGGTGTGGAGGGTGAGAGAGTTGAACAAGGGGCTGTGCGCTGGGCCCTCCTGCTCGGCTCCAGCGAGTAGACAAGTCTTGTCATCAACAGAGTAGAAGAATCTGACCTCGGGGCCGATGTGACCAAGCGCTGGTAGCGTGGTTTAACCTCACACCCACGGTCTCACAGTGTGCCGGCAGTCGCCGAGCAGTGTCGCTCACACAAGCCGCAGCACAAGTGACTGAGGGCCAGTGAGGGCGAGCCCATCGCTGTCAAAGCTGTGGCAGCCGCACAGTGGGCTGTGCCAACTGTGCAGAGCGTGTGAGCAGTAGAGGAGCTTCACTCCAGGCTTCAGGCGCAAAGAGCTGCATGCCACCGAAGGCGCTGTCGAGGTTCGCCGAGCGCAGTGCAGGTTGGAGGAAGCCGTCACCGACGAGCGCGTTGGACTTTTCACTCCGGACAAAGACGGGGACACAGCGGACGGTGCGGGGTGTGTCCCCGTCTATGGAGCGGCGAGGCGCGGGACCATCTGTGGCGAGGTGGCTCGCGTCCTCCGATTTCCGTCAACCCAGCATCTCCACACCCTTCCTGTGTGTGAAACAGCGCCATAGGAGGTATTTTCTTCTCAATAACAAGGCTGTGAATTCGCGGAGCGAAGAAAATTTTATACGGAATACGTCCATTTTTGGAGCTTGGAATACGGCGTATTCCATGGAATACGTGGAATACGGGTGGAATACGGCAGAATACAGGCCTCTGGGAGGTCGTTTGGAATACGTGGAAAACGTATTCACACAGTAGGCACCCTTTACCATGTTAGCATGTAGCCCCCGTCGCGGGAGACGCCGGGACACCTGGGACCTCCTCTCTGCATACATGCATATAACTCAATAATATGAATATGTGCGCGCCCGCACGTGCGTGGGTGCGCGGAGTCGCGAGAGAGGACAGAGGTAACTCTTTGTGTGTCGAGTCGTGTGTGTCGCTGCACGTTGCACACTGACTCATTGCAGCGACATGAAGGCGCCGAGGCAGCCGAGGGCGGCGCCAAGGGCGACCAGCCCCTTGTTGAGGAGGACCTCACGCCGCTCCCCAGCCGAGAGCGGGCCGGCGGCCGCCTTGCGGCGCATGTTTGCGATGAACATGATCGCGGGGAAGATGTAGACGATGGCGGAGCCGAGGATGGCTCCGCCGACGGCGACGACGAGGCCGAGGTCCTGCGGGCGGGGCGGGCGGTGGGACTGGGCGGGCGGTGCACTGGGCGGAGCAGGCGGCTAGGGGGCGGGAGGAGGGACTCGGGGCCGGCCTCGCCTAGCGCGAGGAAGGGTCTAGGAAGGGTCTGGGAAGGGTCTGGGAAGGGTCTGAGAAGGGTCTGGGAAGGGTCTGAGAAGGGTCTGGGAAGGGTCGATGGAGTGCCTATGGAGTGCCTATGGAGTGCCTATGGAGTGCCTATGGAGTGTCTAGGAAGTGCCTTGAGGAAGAGTGCGAGGCCGTTGAAGGCCGTCATCAGCGCGACGGTGGCAGCGACATGGAGGTCGGTTCTGTGCGCGTACATGTCGAGGCGGAGGAGCTTGAGGAAGCCGCCGCGCATCGCGTTGAAGTTGAGCGGGTACGAGAAGACGATGGACGCGCCGATGCCGACCCTCGCGATCAGAGCGAGCGCGTCCGTCGTCGCGTAGTTGTTGAGGATGAGCCTGTTCACAGGGAAGTGTCTAGGAGGTGTCTAGGAAGTGTCTAGGAAGCGTAGTTGTTGAGGAGGAGCCCTTGCGTGGCGGCGCCAAAGGTGAGGAACCCGCCAGACATGATTGCGGCGGAGAGGAGGGCGGCGAGCGCGAAGCCGCCCGCCACGACCTTGTTGAAGCGCGGCAGCTTCGAGCCTGCGGCGGGGAGGGAGAGGGGGGCACGGCTCGGCATGCGGTTGCAGCAGGGCCGCGTGGACAGTGGTGGAAGGGCGAGGGCGAGGGAGCGTGATGGGAGGGTGACGGGAGGATGAGGGCGAGGGTGAGGGCGAGGGCGTGGGAGGGTTGCGGGCGAGGGTGGAGAGGTTGCGGGTTGCGGGGTGTGCCGGCGCTCCTCCTCCCTCTGGCGGGGCGAGCTCCTTGTAAAAGGTCGGCGCGTTGTAGTGCGCGACGTAGGCGGTGGCGAGCATCGAGACGAGCACGAAGACGCCCGGGCCGAGGGCGGGCTCGCTCGCCTTAGAAGGGGCGGTCGTGAGGAGGAGTAAGAGTAGCGCTGCTGGCAAGACGCCTCGCCATAGCAGGCGCCTTGAGCGCGGGGCGGGACGCCGCTGCGATGGCGGTGTGGAAGCGGCCGCCGGGTGCGTAGGAGCCGTCGGCGAGGCGGAGGAGGGTGAAGCCGGCGGTGAAGAGGGTGCCGAGGTTGCCGAGGACCGAGCCGACCGCCAGCGCCGACAGGTCGCGCATCAGTGAGAGAGGGAGCAGCAGTACGACCGAGGCGATCAGGATCCACGGGTTTGGGCGCTGCAGCAGGGCCGGTGCTCCGGCGAGCGTGGCGATGGAGGAGAACGAGTCGCCGATGATGATCGCGTACGAGAGGGCGGCCGCGCAGGTCATGAAGGTGATCGCGGCGGAGACGAGCACCGAAGAGCGCTCCGACACCACCTTGCCCCACGTGTCAAAGTACGTCTCTGCACCAACGTCGTCGCCCACCCGTGCGATGAGCGAAAAGGTGTAAGCGGAGACGCCGCCGAGCCCAAAGAGGACGACGAGGGCCGGGCCGAGGGCGCGCCGGTTGCCCTGCGGGTCGACGTGACACGCGTGAGCACTGGGTAGAGAAGCGCCCGCGAGATTGCGGCCGAGATCTCGGGAAGGCTGTGGTACACCGATATGGCGGCGACGCCAGCAGCCAGAGCGAGGACACCTGAGCCCACTATGTTCTTTGCCAGGTTGATAATGCTTGGCACCACCGCCGCGCCTTGGCTGGGCGGGCCCTCGCCAGCGAGTGCGGCGTCGGCGCTGAGCAGCGGCCGGCCAGTCCTCTGAGCGTGAGGCCGAACCGGAGCCAACGTCGGCTTAACAGCGCCGCGGCGCGACGCTGACGAGGCGACAGGCGTCACCGCCAGAGCTATCGTCGGGCACAGCAGGGCCGACGCGAGGATATAGCTGCGAGCGAGAGCGTGGCTAGACATTTGCTGTGGTTCAGTGCCGAGAGCTCCGAAGCACCGGGTCGAGCTCGGTGGTGTTGGAAAAGAGAATTTTTTTCCCTCGCACAACACTGGGCACGGGACTGGCGCGCACTGGCACTAACACAGGTACACCAAAAGAGAAAACGAGCATTTGGCCTTCGAAAAGTCGGGCATGGCTCTCCCCGCTAATTCTAGGCCGCACGACGTGGCACTATGGCGGAGTTCTAGACGTGCGGCCGCAGCGCGCCCGCCGCAGGCTCGGCGGTGCACACGCGCTTCTGCTCGCAAACACTCACCCAATGAATTGTCATCACCCGTGAGTGCGAGATAGGGCTAGCGGTAGGCAGCTAGCCTGTGAGCAGAGCGCAGCGGGCTCTCGCCAGTGCCGCAGACGCAGCGGCTTCAGTGGCGGCTGCTACGGCAAAAAAAAGCCATGCTGAGGCTTGGGCGGAGAGTGCGGCGCTGGAGCAGTGGGCAGACGAGCTCGAAGAGCTCGCCGAGCTCGCGGCGGAAGACGCGGATGGATCAGATCAGAACGAACCGAAGAACGCCGGGACATCGACAGCGAGGTGTGCGCGACCACTTTCTTCCCGCTACGCTCGTGTTATTGGAGATGTTCATGCTGCAGTTTATCGGGCCGACGATCGGCAGCGAGGAGATATTCCTCGCCTTGCTGCTCGTCTTGGGCATTCGTTCAAGATGCTGAGCGACCGCGCGACGGCGACGGCGGCTGCTGCTGCTGCTGGTGCTGCTTCTGCCGCTGCTGCTGCCTCTGTTGCGGTTGCTGCCATAGCTGCTGCGGCATGGAGGCGCTCGCCGCGTGCGGCGATTGAGCGCCTCCCTCTCTCTCCGGCTGCGCGCCTGACCGGTGCGGCCTCCGAGTCGGCGTCTATAGCGCGCGCGATAAGGTTTTTGCTCGCCTTCCCTAAGACCCCGTGTTGCGTGACTCTGTGCGATTTCGGGCCCGGGGTTGTGCGTTTACGTGAGGAGAGCGTCCATACGATAGACACCTCACATGACCCCACACACACACGAGCAGACCGACTTGACACCGCCGAAATTCGGACAATGTCTAGTCCGACACGCCCGCCACATGACGCCCACAGAAGCCGCGTTAGTCGGCGCGCGCCGACGCCGACCATCACCGCCGACCGACGGCTCGCACGGCCGTGCGGTGAGCAAAAATTTGGGTCGCTGCGCGCCTGCCGGATGCTCTGCGACGTCTGGACGCTCGCCAGAAACGCCAGGAAGCTTGCCTTCCACCCCTGGGCCCGAGGGCGAACTACAGTGGTCGGCAGCCTCTGCGACGCTCCGATCGGCTCCTCGACCTCATCGCCTGCGACGAGCCAGCATAGCTCGTCGCTCGACGGCAGCCTGCTCAGTATGCTCTCGGCATTCTGTACAGCCTCGCCAGGCTCTCTGTGACGGCCTGCAGGGCCGGCGCGGACCGCCTTGGGCGCGATGGCCCTCCTCAGTACCTACCTCATTGATGCCTGTCGGCTCTCCAATCTCGTCGCCGGCGGCAGGCCCGCATGGCGCGCTGCTCGATGGCAGCCCGCTCAGTAGCTACGCCATGGACAGTGACTTCTGCCTCGCAGCTCTTACTGCAGCCGCCTCCGGGGCCGGGCCGGCCGCCTCGCTTCGCCAGTGCTGTCTACGCCTGCGACACGCGTGTCGGCTCGCCGCCCGCGTCGCCCGCGGCGGGCCCGCATGGCGCGCCGCTCGTCGGGAGCGTTCCCAGCAGGCTGTGCAGGGCAGTCTGCCTCACTCAGGGCGCCGCCGCCGCTGCGCGGGGCCGCCACCGGCGCTGCTGCCGTGAACACTGCCGCCGTGTACGTCACCATCGCCTCTCTTCATCGCCGATCTCGCCGACGCCGCTCACCACTCACCACCGCCCTACCCTATGCGCCTCACGCCTCCCTCCCCACCCTCTCAGGCATTTCTGTTCTCGTCCCCGCCACTCGCCGACTCCTCCTCCCCCCGCATGACCGACGACTACCCGTCCTTCGGCGACTCCTCCCTCTTCGGCGCCAACGTCTACTACCGGGGGACCGTCGCCCTCGGGCGTACTGGCTTTATCCCAGCGGCACACGTGTACGAGGGGGGGCTCCGAAAGGTCGGCATGCCTGGCATGTCGGCTTACTAGGCAGGTCATTGACCTCCCCCCCACTTGTCCACCCGGCGTGAGGGGCGGGAGCGCAGCCATTCCAACGGCTGGGAAAATTTCTGAACGGCCGTGCATGCGTCTGCATGCCGGACAACTAAGAAGGTCCCTCGCTCCCGCTCCTCTCTCGGAAGACGCACACCGGCCCGGGGGACTCGCTTGCGATCCCTTCCCGCTCCAGCCAGAGGCCGCGTGAGGCGTGTGGGACGGTGCACGCTGGGGCTCGGGCCCCGAGTGCGCTGGCCTCGCGTCTCGAGGGGAGGGCGGCTCGTAACTGAGGTTCGCCGTCAGAGACAGTCATCCTCCCCTCCCGACGGGGACCGGTCTTAGGCCATTCCAACGGCCAGACCGCTCGCTTAAGGCTGATTGGCTAGACGAGCGGCCTACCTCCAACGGGGCGGTCCGGGAACGCGTGGAACCTACCCACCTCGGTGGGAGGTGGTTTGGCGCCGACGGACCGCCCTCTCCACCACCCTCGCCCAGGGATCTACAACGCTGTCTCAAGGTCCGACAGGTTCGGCACCGGGCACCGCCTCGGTACGGCGGAGGGCCTGCCGACCGTTGCTGCCGCACGACAACTCACCCATCCCACATCCCACACCACCTCTCCCATCCATTTCAACTCACCTCCATTCTATCACACAACCCACACCACCTCACACTACCACCATCATCCCCCACCTCCTACGCGCCACACGTGGTTCTTCATGTGCTGCAGCGCGACGTAGATCGCGTTCTCGCCGCGACCCGTGCGCACCGTCGGCTCCTCGTCCCGCGCGTCGCCCCGCTCGGTCGCGTGCCACCGGCTCGCCCTCGGCGCGGTGATTCGCGTCGTCGCCAGCCACTTGCCGAAGCGGATCGTCCACCGCATCGTCGGGTGCAGACCGAGAGCCGTCCGCTGCATCGGCACGCTCTTCCCCGCCGCGGCCTGCGTCGCCAGGAACTCGCGCAGCCGCAGGCGCACGACCCGAAGGTGCGCCGACAGCGCCGGCCCGTGGGGCGCTAGCATCGGCCGCTCATCGCCACGCGCAGCCTCGTCCTGCTGCTCGTCATCCTCTCCGCCTCGAGGGCGTTTGCCAGCGCGCTGCGCCGCACACCGCGGCGCACAGGAGGCGGCGCCGGCCGCACCTCGGCCGCCTCGGCGGCGCCCGCGGCACGGGCGCCATGCTCGCCGTCCGCGCGGTCCATCGCCGCATCCCCATCCCCGTCTGCAGCAGCGCCGCCTGCGCCCGCGCCGGCCTGCTCTGGGACGGCGCGCCACCGCTCGTCGTCCAGCATGTGCCACCACCGCCGATCCGAGAAGCCGTCGTACTCGATCTCGTGCACGATCCGTCCCGTCCCCGTCCTCCTCCCGCGCCATGACGGTCGCAGGGTACCACCGCTCGCTGTCGCAGAATATCTCGAGGCGCGATCCGGTGGACAGGACAGTGTGGCCGTCGAGCGCCGCCCTGGCATCCTCGCGCTGTCGCTTCCGCCGCTTCGCCTTCGTCTCCTTGCTGCGCAGCAGCGTGTAGTTCGGGCCCACCTCCGCCACGCTGTCCAGCACGTGGGCGGCGCTCGCCATCTCGACCGCGTCGTCCTCCGGCGGAAGCTCCGCGTCGCCCGCGGCCGCTTCCCGAGCGCGCTCGTCGCGCATCCGCTCGTGGTGGGCCTGCCGACGCGCCACACCGGCGCCCGTGTGCCTCGCCGCCGCGTCCGGCGACGGCATCAGTGCTGTCCGCCCGAGCGTGACTCGCCACTCCACGACTTCCACGACCTCCACGACCGCAAAAGCACGACCGCGGAAAAGTTCGCCCACCATCCGGCCCGCTGGGTGCGCTTCTCAGCTCCCCGGCCCTGGATGTGAGGTTACTGACTGCACTCCAAGTGCTCCAAGTGCTCCAAGTGCTCCACTCGCTCTGCCCCAAACCTAAATCCTCTCTCTTTGTACATACATACAAAATGCGCCTGCGTCGGACCCTCACAGATCACAGATCACACACGGTCTCGTCCATGCCTTGCGGCTGGCGGCGAGATTGCTAGATAGAGGCGGAGCAGCCTGCTCTAGCCTCGCATGTTACTTCCTGTCGTCTGTTGTGTTGTTGTGCCCTTGTTTGTACTCTTGGCACCGACCACCGTGTCGCGTGTGTGCTGGGGGGGGCGACAGCCGGCAGGGAGGACGTGGCGGCCCTGAGTTATGTGTACGCCAACACTCAGGGTGTGTGGCAGCCAGCTGGCTGTGTGTCTTGTAAGCCTGTTTGTGTCTGTGTGTCGCTCATGCGTGTCGTCATCGTCTGTCTAGCGTCCACCCATGACTCGGATAAAGCCGTACCGCGTTGGTGTCCGGTGTCCCAGTCCGGAGCCTGACCCCTAGTCTAGCGGGAATTTTCGGTGTATCGTGATTGATCGCCTAATATCGCCGAATATCGCGCAATATCGCGCAATATCGCGCAATATCGCGCAATATTGCGCAATATGTCGCGCAATATCGCGCACCCTCGCGCACGCACGCGCGCACCCTCGCGCACCCTCGCCCACCCTCGCCCCGGGCGGCGGCGGACGCGGCCGCGGATTTCTTTGTTTTCGGTGGAGACCATCTAAAGCTGTGGCGGCGCAGCCGGCGCGCCTGCGGCGCAGGCGCGCCGTGGTTTCTCAATTTTCGCGGAAACGCCCAGGTGCGGTGTCTTGATCATACGCGACGTCATCGGTTTCTTTCTTCACACGAGGGCATGGAGGGGGAGAGGAAGAGCAAGGGCGAGAGGGAGCAGGGGAGACGGGTCGCTGGCATACAGGGGGGGGAGGGTGGTGGGCGGCGACCGCCGCATACCGTCCTATGGCGGCGAGTATCGCTACGCCAGGGAGGACAACGAAGGACGTCGACGTGCGGCTGCTGCTGTTCGAGTCGTTCGGTGGGTTCGGGAAGGGGGTCGGCGAGCTCCTCTGGAAGGCGGCGAACGTGCTGCAGAACAAGCTGACGCTCATGTGCAAGGTAGCCGCGAGGTGTGTAGGCAGCCAGATCCAGCTGCGCAACGCGAGCGGAGCGAGCGAAGCGCCAGGACGATGTGCTCCACGCTGGCGGTCCACGGCGCACGTCCCTTTGTAACGCTTCACACGCCGTCGCTGTGACGTGCTATGAAAGGGCTCGCGTGATCGCGAGCATCGCACAACATCGCCGTTTATCGCATTTTATCGCCAAATATCGCGCGGTATCGCGGTTGCGATATTGTGAAAAATTCCCGCTAGACTAGGGGTAGCCTGGCTGTTCAGTGTTCTTCACCTTCCTAACTAACTAACTAACCCCCTCTCCCATCCCTCCCTTGGGTTGTCTGTTTTCTTTCTTTTACCCCCTCTCCCTCTTCTCCCAGTAAGCTCAAAGTACGTACACTGAGAGAGACACGATGGGAAACAGGCCAGGGGCAAAGTTGCGTTAGATTGTCACCCAAAAACGCGGGAGGCCTGCGTCCTTAGAGCCCCTCGCCCGTCGCGTCTCCGCCCCCCCGTCGGCGATATCTGGCATGGCTCGAGGCCGGACCAAGGGGACGCGGACGCCCAAGCCGGCTCGGTGAGCTGCGCCCGACGCCAGCGGCGTATCCGCTCGCTGAGAGGGCCCCGCGGCCCGCGAGCGCACTCCCTCTCGCCGCAGCGTTGCGCCGCACATCATGCACCCGTTCGTCGTGAACGGCGCTCCCCCGGCCACGGGCAATCCATTATCGACCCAGTAGATGCCGAAATACCAAAAAGGGAGAAATCTCCCCGCCTCACCGGTCCAGGGGTACACCCCACTTTGGCCGTCTCGGGAATATAATTTTTGCCGACCGTAGGTTCAAGTTCGGGACGGGTTACTGGGGGGTGCGGCGCATCCTGCGCACCCGGAAACGTGCTTGCGGCATATGCGAAGCGCTGGTCGAGTGGACGGGCACCGACCCCGAGACTGGGCAGGCGTGGGAGCCCTCTTGGGAGCCCGAGACGTATGTGACAGACGACGCCCTTGCGGAGCACGAGGTGAAGCACACCGCCGCGCGGAAGACGTTGGTGGACGGGATCAACATGGGGCCGCTGGTGGACGCGGCGCGCGCCTCCATCGCCCGCTCGGTGACCATCGCCAAGACCAAGAACCGGCCGCACACGCACAAGATAGACCTCCCGCAGTTCATGGCGGCACCGCTCGCGCTCGCGTTCATCGAGCAGATGCGGCGGCCCGCTGTCTTCGCGACCGATGTCTCGAGGCAGCAGAAGACGCTCCCCGTCGGCAAGGTCAAGGGAGATGGCTGCGAGGTGTATCAGGTCGTCTACAAGGAGATGAACGACATCGCCGACTTTGCCTCGTTTGCCTTCTTCCTCGACCCAAACAGGGCCGCCGGCTGCATGCTCGCGCGCATCGGGCGGGCGTCCAACAAGGACATCATGACGATGGTGCGGCCTGCCGTCACGCTCCCGCCGGGCCCTCCCTCCCGCCCCCCGCCCCACCTCGCCGCACAGATCCCGGGCCGCGAGAGCGCAGTTGAGGCTCAGCCCCATCCGCCGCGCCGCCAGGCGCCGCCGATGCTGGTCACGGCGACGATCAAGGGGGAGACCGCGACGTGCACCATCGAGTTTAACACGGCCGGCATCAACGGCTACGACGGGTCGCTGCGGATGCCGGCGGCGACGCCGGGCAGCTACATCAAGAAGGAGAAGGTGCGGCAGCGGATCGTCAAGTACGTGCGGGAGAACCTCCCGCCGCGCCACGGGCTGCGGGCAAAGGGGTGGCATCTGCTGCCGGACAACCAGTACCAGATCCAAGAGAACTAATCAAGGATTACCAGGTACGCTCTCACCCATAATCACACCCTCCACTCCCGCCCGCTTCATCTGCCGCTTCCGCTCCCGTCCCTCCGCCCCGCTCTCCTTACCCCCAACGTCCACCATCGCTCGCTTGACCACCGCACCCTCCTTCGCCGCAAAGGTGATGTTGGCGCGGCCTGCGGCGTACCCCGTCCTCGGGAGGCAGTGGACCGCGTCCGTCTGCATCAGCGCGCGGTACGCGTGCGAGAGCCGGAGGATGCCGAGCACGTCTGCGCCCTTTGTGCGGTGATTCACCATCCTCGCGAAGTACTTCTTCATGTTCTGGTGCTCGTGCTCGCTGCCCTCAGTGGCGGCGTTCCACGGGCGGCCGTACAGTACATAGAGCATGTGCGTCCCGTACACAATGTCGTGCGCGTATGTGCGTCGCCGGTGCGTGCCGATGAGAGAGAGCATCGCCTTCTCCATGCGCAGCGCCGCGCGGGTAGCCTTGCGCGCGAGCACCAGTCGTTCGTCCATAGTGATCTCCTTGGCAGACCGCTTGTGGTTTGAACGAATGCAGTCGTGGAAGGACATGATGGCGAGGAAGGCCGCCCCGACGCGCTCGCGGATCGATTGCTGGGGGGGGGCGGCGCTGGCGGCGGGCGCGGGGCCGGCAGCGGCGGCGGCGGGGGCAGCAGCGGGGGGCTCGGCAGGCGGAATGGCGGCGGGGGGGGCGGGGACGGGCGGGGAGGCGAAGGTAGCCTCATCACTGCGGCCGCTCGGCGGACGTGGAGCCGGAGTCGGAGCCTAAAAAAAGAAACTCAAGTGCTCAGTTGGGTACCAGCAGGAGAGGGGACGTGCCCGTCGCCAGTGCTCGCCTCCGCGGTTTCCGCGGCCTCGTCCTCGCTCGAGTCCAAGCAGGCGTCGGTCATGCGAACGACCCGATCCTTTGCCTTCCGCTTCGGCTTGCCCTTGCCCTTGCCGCCCTTGCCCTTCTTCGTGCCGCCGGCCGCCTTGGCTGCGGAGGCGCCCACCTCCTTGGCGCCAGTTCCTGCGCCCTGAGCGCTGCTCTGCGGCGCCGCAGCCGCCACCGGCAGTTTGCGGCGGCGGCGGCTGCGCTGCCCCGCGTCCGCATCGGGCTCGGCGGGCGTCGGCGCTGCGGCGGCGGCAGCCTCAGCAGCGGCAGTCGCGGGCGCCGAGGTGTCGGCCGGCGCGGCGGCAGAGGAGTCGCTCGCGCCCGCCTTCTCCGCCTCGTGCAGGTCCCAGACCTTCGCCATCAGGTCAAAGGTATCCGTGACGAGCCTCGGCGCTGCAAAGACGCGGCGGATCGTCGGCCCGTTCATCTGCGAGAACTTGCTGCCCTTGCCGTCCTCGCCCCACTGGATGAACTTTGGCAGATGCTCCTTCTTCCAGCGGGCGTTCAAGTCGGCCTGCGTCTGCTCTTTCAGCTGCTTGATCGACTTGGAGTCGTTCGGACGGATGGCGAGGTACTGGTTGACGGACTCATCAAAGAGCGCGTTGATCTCGGAGTGGAAGCCGTGCATCGGGTCGTACGCGGCGTGGTGGTAGGGCAGCAGCGGACCGTGGTGGAGATGCTGGCCGCCGCACTTCTTGGCGTGCTCCTCGTGCACCTTTTTGCGTTCGGCCGGGGAGAGCTCGGCGAGGTGCTTCTCCACCTCCTTAATCTTTGCGAGGCCGCCGTTCTTGCTGTCGATCACCTGTGAGCAGCGCGCACGCAGAGCGGGGTAATAAAAGGGAGTGCGTGACAGTCGTGTGCTAGACATGTGCCTCGGCGCGGTGCTGGCGTGGGCGGTAGCGGTATACGAGCGTAGAGTGTATGACGCCGAGCGTTGTTCTCCAAAAGATGGCGCACCGTGCCGCACTTGTCGCACTGGACTCGCCACTGGTCGGGCTCCTCCATGCCGAGCACGTACCACAGCGGCAGATGCGCCCTCGCCGCCAGCACCTCGGGCGTGATAGAGCCGTTGTAGTGCGTGGCTGGGTCGTGCGAAAGGTTGTACAGGCCGCAGCCGTCGTCGTGAGTCGCGTCCTTGTCTTCGCAGTTGCAGAACGGAGCGCCAAACGAGTTGTGGTTGTGGCTCGCGCAGCCGCACACGTGCCGCATGAACGGCTTGTCCGCCACCAGGACGAATTTGATGAAGACACCGGACGCCGTGCCGCCCGGCTTCAGCTGAGATGTGAAGTCTGAAGACCCGGGAGGGCTGGACCGAAAAAAGCAAGTGAGTGCATCCGGACGACAAAAGCGCTGGGCCCGGGGTACATGCAACTTGAAAATTACGTGTTACACCCTCTGTATGTAGTCTCTAATAGACATTAAAACTCTAACACACTGGGCGGCAAAGAATGTGAAAAGAGGTGAAAAGGTCTCTCAAACGCTGACGCTACACTCGAGCAGCGAGGGGACGTGTGCCCAGATGCCAAAGTTGTTTGGGAAGGTAGCGTCGGCGGCAAGAGCAGCGTCGTTAAAGGCCTGGTACTTCACCTCCAGCCGAGCAAGATCCGCCTGGAACTGATTGTACGCCGCGTCTGCACGAGCCTTGGGGCTGGGCACGTCTGCCGACTTCCATTCGCTAGGAAAGAGGAAGGACCAGTCGTCCTCCTCGGTCTTGCGCATCAGAGGGGGCATCGGCGTCGAGGTGAAGGCCATCAGCACCGCTGCGTTGAGCGCCGCCTGCTTCGTCGCCATCATCTCGCCCTTTTTCCACGCAAAGGCGCAGAAGGACGCGTCTTGCGCGTAAACCGGGACAGTTCCGACCTGCTCGTGACCCGCGGTGACGAGGTTTGTGTAGCGTGCGATCAGGTTGATCGTGGCGTCCCAAAAGATCTCGGCGCTCAGCTCGGCGGGCAGCTCGGCGAGGTGGGTGATTGCATCGGAGCTCGTGGACTGGACGATGCTCACAGACTGCACCAGGAACTTGAAAGCCTCTTTGTCCTGTAGAAGAGCCTCGGGCCCCGACCAGTACGACTCCATGAACGCTGTGACGAACGCCTTTTGCACGTTCCAGAACTCGAGCGCCTGCTCCCACCACGGCGTCAGCTTGCCCAGCCGCGGCTTCACCCAGTTCTCAATGTACCAGCCGCGGTCGAGGAGCGCCCGCCAGTACAGCTTGGGATCCGTCTGCGCCTTGGCGGCCTCGACGCCGGACTGCAGCAGCGTCGGCGCTGCGGACCAGGCGAGGTCCATCCCAATATCCGTGAGGGCGAAGCAGCGCGGACCCATCGAGCGAGGGTTGACGAGGTTGTTCCGGGCGTTGTCGTTGACCGAGATGGTCTGGAAGGAGAACGGAGTCAGGAAGCGCCGTATCGGGTGGTCCTTCGAGAGCTGCTGCCGCATGGCCACCACACACGCGTTGCCCGCCTGCATGTGCACGCCGTAGAGGTGGTCGACAAGCGTGACGAGGGAGAAGAGGGACGACCTCCAACAGAACTTGGCGTACTCCCAGCCGCGCTCGCCGGGCCGGACCGTGACGAGCGGACCCGGCAGCCCCTCGCTGGACAGCTGCGTCTGGATTACGATCTTCTCAATCCGCCACTCGGCGTCGAAATATGCGTCCCCGCCGTACGTCTCGAAGCCCTCGCGGACGGGCAACTGCGACAGCTGGTTGGTGCGCACGACGTACATCTTGGCCTCGACTTCGTTGCCGTGCTCGTCTGTGCGGGTCTCGGTCTCGACCTCGATTCTGTGCGCGCCGAGTCCGAAGAAGGCCAGCTGGGTGCACGCCTCGTCGCTCGTCTTTTCTCTGTAAATCTGGTTGACATGAGGGAAGACGTCGCCGACGTAGGACATGACGTACTCGACCGGGTCCTCGCCGGGAGCAAACGCGGCGTTGCGCTGGTAGTACGGCAGCCGGTGCAGATTCTCCTCGAAGAGGATGCCCAGCGTGGACGTGAAGGTGATGCGGTCCTTCTTGAACTCCTCCTCCGAGCTGAGAGGCACGAGGATATTGACGGCGTAGGCGATGGCGCGCTTCTCCAGCTGCTCCTTGGGCCTCAGTAGCCCCGGCAGCATGTCCCCTCTTGCGGTCGGCTTGTAGCGTGCAAAGAAGAGGACCTTGTACGAGAGGAGCAGCAGCTGCGTGTAGAGGTCGTTGTGCGGCATGAAGGAGTAAAAGTAGAGGATGAGGAAGACGATGGGCAGCCCCGCAACGATGCTGACTCCAGTCAAGGCGAAGGAGAGGACAATCGCCGTGCCGAACCAAATGGGCTGGCACAGCAGCGCGAGGCACAGCAGCACGCACGCCTTGCAACAGCTGATCCAGTAGTTGGGCTTGCGCGGCAAATCGGGCTGCACTGATGCGAAGCTGTGCTGCACGACCACGGCTGGGGCCTCGGCGTCGGCCGCCGCAGTGCTTGGCTTCGCGTCATCGGAGCTCCCTGAATCGGTTCTGCTGGGCATGTCAGGGGCTCGGACCATGGGTGGAGTCCCTGTTTTCATCGACGTCGCGGACACACACAAGGCAAGGACTCGACTCGGGCGGCTCGAACGGCCTTTGCTCAGGGTTCGCGACGCACACAAGGCAAGGACTCGACTCGGGCGGCTCGAACGGCCTTCCCCTACGGGTATTCTTTTTTAAAGAGGCTCCCAAAAGAGAAGAAAAAACCAAGTGCCCGGGCATTCACACTATGTTCCTGAGATAATTTTGGCGATTATATCCATAAGGGATTTCATCCCTTTTTGGATTGGAGATTCGTGTTTTTGTTCCGGTTTTGGGTAAAACGTATACAGCGAACGCGATGCGGCCTCCGCCTAGCTTGCTGCTTCTATGCGCGAGCTACGGCGGGACCGCTATCGAGTACCAAGGCGCGCAATTCTAGTCACACGCGCAAACCGATCTGGCCCAAATCCGGCCGCCGTCGCCGGTGCTTCGTGTTGCCCTTGCGTCGCGCCATAATGTCCCGGGCAGCTCCGGGGCCAGGCGCCTGGCGAGGGGGCGTATGAACAGGAGCCTCCCCGCCCGCCTCCCCGCAACAGCGAACGGA
>NW_005197576.1:403690-414158 GCF_000372725.1 Emiliania huxleyi CCMP1516 | reverse complement strand
AAAGCCGCGGCGGCGACGAGGCCGGCGGCGAGGCCGGCAGCGCCGCCGGGCAGCTTGGTCTTGGCTGGGGGGAGGCGGGGCGCTGCCTCGCGGACCAGGGCCGCCTGCGCGAGCGGCGGCGCGGAGAGCTCCTGCTTGGCGCAGTCCGCCTTGCAGCGCGCGCACGGCGTGGTGTGCGTGGTGAGGAAGCGGCCGCACGAGGAAGGCAGGACGCCGCGCTCGATGCCGAGGGCGGCGATGCGGCGGAGCTCGCTCTCCTTGTCGCCGCGGCCGCCGCGGCCTCCGGGCAGGCTCGAGTTTGCCCACAGCGTCGGCTCCGCCACGAGCCGCGCGACGCAGCCGAGCGCCTCGGGCACCTCGCTCGACGCCGCGTCGAAGCCCGGGTGGTTGAGGGGCGCGGTAAGGTGCCCTCCCGACCAGCCGACGGCAGCCGTCTCGTAGGAGCAGCGGTACGGCTCCTCGCGCCCCTTGACGAGGCGCATCACCGAAGGGACGTAGCAGACCGACCCCTCCTCCTCCGTCCGCTCGTCGCAGGCGCCGGCCGGGCCTCCGTACTCGACGCACTCCGACGGGCAGAGCAGGCCGCCGACTCGGGCCCACTCGCGGAAGGGGGGCGCCGGAGGCGGGGAGGGGGGCGAGGGGGGCGAGGGGGGCGCCGGCGGCGGGGCCGCCGAGCCGGCCTCGCCCCCCCCTCCCTGCACTCCCTCGCCCCAGAAGAGGGCCTCGTCCTCGTTCACAACGACGGTGCCCTCGGCGTCGTCGCCGACGCCCGGCGGAGGGGCGTCGACGCAAACCGGGTTGATGACGGCGCCGCCGCGGTAAGGCTCGGCCGGCACGCACAGCTTGAGGCAAAAGCCGTCGTTGTACTCGGCGCCCTGTTTCTCCATGCAGCCGTACCCTCCGTACTCGCACGAGCCGCTGCACGTCTGGCTGCCGGTCGCGCCGCCGGCCGAGGCAGCCTTGGCGAGCGAGCCGAGGAAGGCGGCGAGGTAGAAGGCGTCGCGCGTGACCGGGTGGCTGGAGAGGCTTCCGACCGCGCCGGCGGAGAAGCCCGCCGCCGAGCGCGACACGGCGAGCAGCGCCTCGGCGCGCGAGGCGGCGGCCGCGTCTCGAGGGGTGAGGACGAGGGAGACGCGGGGCGGGGAGGTGGAGTTGTCAGCCTCGAGCGCGACGTCCCAGGGAGGGACCCCGAAGGCCTTTGCGAGGGCGGGGATCACCGCCGCGTTCGCCTTCGGGAAGAGCCACACCGGGTCGAGGGGCAGGGACTGGCGCAGCACCTTGACCGGCGGAGGGAGGCCGTCTGGCTTGGAGAGCGGCGGAGGCGAGGGCGGCGAGGGCGGCGGGGGAGGGGGGGAGTGCGGCGAGGGCGTCGAGGGCGGCTCGGCGTCGAGCGGCGGAGGCGGCGGCGCAGGGCACGAGACGGAGGCGCGTATGGTTGCGATCGGCTGCGAGAGCCGCTCCTCCGCCTGGTGGGCCGCCTCGTCCGCCAACTCCCAAGCGGCATCCTCGGCGCACGCTGCCGGCGCCTCGGAGCGGAGGACGGCGTCCGTTCCAGGCTCGGTGAAGGAGGGGCCAATCTGCCACGAGCCGTCCGTGCCGGCAAAGAGGTACGCGGCCTGCCCGTCGCTCACTCGAGCGTGCACCACCCACCGAGCGAAGAGGTAGATCGGGTTGGTCGGCGCGAAGAAGCCGCCCTCACGGTTGACCCACACGGGCGAGCCCCAGCGGGTCTGGAGGACGGAGCGCTCAAACTCCATCTGCTGGCGCTTCGGCACGAAGAGCTCGGCCCAGCACTCGCGAGGGAGGAAGAAGGCCGCGGGAGGGATCCATTGCCACCACGGCGCCTCGCAGACGGAGAGCGCGACCGTGGCCTGGAGCGTCGAGCAGCAGGAGGTGGAGGAGGCACCGGCGGTGGCCGCAGCGAGGGAGGACGTGGAGGAGGCACCGGCGGTGGCCGCGGCGACGGGAAGGAGAAGGCGCCACACCATTTGGTACGGACGCGTCTTGGGTGTCTGCGACTCAAAAAAATAAAACCGCGATTCCGTTAGCGTCCAACGGATTTGGCCCATGCGCGTGCTCTTCCTCCTGCTCGCCGCGCGCTCGGGAGCCGGAGTGGCGGGGTCGGAGCTGCTGCAACGGCGCGAGTGGCCGCGAGGGGTGGTGCTGGGGCTCTCCAGAGAACGAGGCCACGGCGCGGCGCTCGTGGCGGCGCACGGGGCAGCTTTGAGCAGTGCAGCGCCTCAACAGCAGCTTCAAGCAGTGCAGCGCAACGCCAGCTACCTCTCCAGAGCTGCGCGGCGGCTGGCGGGCCTGTGGGAAAGTGCCGGGCCGCGTGCTCGGAACGCGCACTCGGCTCGCTTGCCGGTGGCCGAGTCAGGCTGGATGGCGAGAAGCGCCAAGGCCTTCCCTGCATTCTGGGCGCTGCCCAGCAGTGCGCAGTACTCTCGCTGCGCCGACGGGCGGCCTCGATGCGGATTGCCGCGAGTGGCGTGGAGCCGGGAGAAGCTGGCGGAGATGAAGGGCGGCAGCGGAGGAAGCGACACCAACAACGAGGGAAACGACCATACCGGTCGTCGCATAACGCTCGGGAGACGAGCAAGAGAGCGAATCAAGGAGGGTTGAGACCCTGGGAAGGCGAGGGGTGAGCCCTCAGGCGGGGGGGTCTACTCAGACGCCGACGCAAGTGAGTGTAGAGTGGTGGTGTGGGGCGTGCAGTATGGTGTTCATTAGCTCCGAGTAGAGGGGGCGTCCTGCAGTTAAGGGGAAACCCGGTACGCGGGGCTAACCCTCGGAGACCCGTGTTTACTTTAAGGCCCTTGCCCTGCGAACGCGCACCCCCGGGGCTAGGGCTCTCTAGCCCGTAACCCGATCCCGATCATCCGGCCCGCTGGGTGCGCTTCTGAGCTCCCCGGCCCTGGATGTGAGGTTAATGACTGCACTCCAAGTGCTCCAAGTGCGCAAAATAACGCCGTGCGTTTGTTTCACTAGCAGGTTGGCTCGCTAGTCGCTCGCCGGCCCGCGCAGCACGCGCGGGCCTTTTTTGTGGTCGGATGTTGGTCGTCTCGAATTTGATCGTGGGCAGGGCGTGAGAAAGCTGGACGGCTCGGTCGATGCGAGCCACCAGCTCGTGAGCGACGGGCGCGACGGGTTCCTCGGCGTAGGCTTGGGCGTGGTGAGCAGCGCCGGCGAGAGAGGGACGGCATGCGGCTCCCAAACGAGCCGCACGGGCTTCATCTGGGCCGCCGAGGCCACCTCCTTGGTCGCGGTGGCGGGCGTGAAGGCGAGGTGGGCTGAGGCAAGCGCTGAACGTGCCGTGCCGCCTTGCGCCCCTGAGGAGGGACGAGTGTGTGGGGTGCCACGGGCGGGGGGGAGCGGTGAGAGGAGAGCGGTGGGCACCCCCACGAGGGGCTGCGCTGACGCCGCCTGCCACCCCACGCACGCCACTGACGCTGTGGGGGCGGCACGATCGAACGCGCTGGTCGGGCGGGCCGTCTGAGTCGCCCAAGCGGTGCTCTGCCGGCCGGTGGACGCGAGGGTGGCCCAAGAGGGCTCAAAGTACGGAGCCGATACCCGGCCGTCCCGGACGCCTGGCACGCGGGCCAATGGTCCAGCGGTCCTGTGCATGGCTGGAGCGAAGGAGGGAGAGCTCAGGAGGGCGACGGGGCAGGGAAGGGGGCGATGCGATGCGGCGAGGTCTAATCGGCGGCGTGGAGAGAGGAGGTGCCAAAAGGCGACTATAAAGAGGCCTCTACGGGTGATATAGTGCGCCATGCCGGCGGGAGAGGTCTCTCACCGCCCCCCGGGCCGTCTCGAAGGGCCGTGCAGCCCACGCCACGAGGCGCTGCTGGCGGGAGCCTGGAAGGACTTGGCCTCGTTGCACCGCGCCGCGTTGATTCGCGACCACCGTCGGCCGCGGACGGCGTCGGCGTGGCGGCCGCGGGCGCTCGCGAGACGCGCCGCTCTGCGCTGGTTCGGTTCGTTCGACTCGTTGTGCCGCCGCACGCCCGGCGGCCGCGGGTCCCAGAAGTGGTTGCGCGGGCCTCTTCCTTTCGGCCGCGGGACGGCGTCGGGCACGTCGTCGGTCGCAACAGCGGCGCGGCGAGCCGTGGCACGTCGTTGCTGGCGCTGGTGGTTTGAGGTCGGCATCGTCCAGAGCTCGGTCGACGAGTCGAGAGCTTCAGCTGGTTCGGTGCCATGTTTGTGCGGTTAGTGGCAAATATATCTCTTTGATAACATCGAAGGCTAGCTTTAAAAAATAAAAAATGGCGGCCTTCTTACTCCGCGGCCCTGGGTGTGAGGCTACCGACTGCACACCAAGTGCTCCAAGCACCAAGTTTGGCCCGTCCTGCGTCCACCGTCCTGCGTCCACCCATACTGCATACAACAAAACAACAACAAATCTCTCTCTCCCATACTGTCCCGGTCGTTGGTCTGACTGGAAGTGTTACCAATCGGCCACTCCTCATTCAGCCCCTACATCTACACATACATGCTTATGTGTACCAGTTCTCGGCCACTCCTCGCTCCTCACCCCCGGGGCACACCGGCTTAGACGCTCGACGGGCACAAAGCCTCACCGCATGAAGGTCTTCACTTCCCGGTCCACCCAGGACGGGCTGCGCCTCGTGCCGTACTTGGCGATGTGGTCCCGATACGGGGGCGGTATCTTGCCGTCGTAGCCATGTATGGCGTGCAAGATGCGGACGTCTGCCCACGAGGCATTGGAGAGGCACATCGCGCGATGAGTATTGTACGCCACTGGCAGCACGCTCCACGTCCAGTTCCTGGAGGTTGCGTGAAAGAGGAGCTCTTGATCGCTCCCGTCGTCCCCATCGCTCTCACTCAATGGCGGGCGTGGCGCCGCGATGGCGACTTGCAGGCTCCTCAGGATTCTCAGGTCAGGTGCGAGAATCATGACGCCGCTGTTGAAGGTTGTCATGCCGCCGCTCGAGCCGTTGACTGGGAACCACACCGCCGCAGGAGCCGGATGGAAGGCGAGGTGGTCGACATTCGCACGCAGCATGACGTCATTGTCGACGAAGATCACGCGACTGTAGTGCGTCAGCTCGAGCGCGCGGAGCTTGTTGAATGCCTGCTTGTGCATCGCGCTGGCCCACGCCGGAGGGTCCACTGGCTGCGTGGGCCAAAGACTGGCACCCATTTCCGTCATCTGCGATTCGGCTGCCGCGTTTCTCACGCCCCCCACCATCAAGGTGATAGGGAGAGTTGTGTGGACGTCGCGAGCCGATTGTAAGAAGAAGGCTGCCCGCTTCGTCTCCCGTAGGTAGGCATCATGGGGATGGGTCAGGTACTTCTTGCGAACGAGATGCGGCCGGAAGATGAGAGAGAGGACGATCGTGGCGCTGGCCGTGGATCGCTGCTTGCGCAGCAGAAGCTGACTCCGCCCCGTTCCGCACAGTGGCGATGGCTTGCTGTGCCAAAGCGGCGAGAGGCATGACCAGGCGCTGAGGCTATCGCAGGCCCTAGACTTGGACCATGCAGCTTCCGCCCTTCGCGCGCGTCTGCTCTGCTCACTATCGCCCTCTGAGTGGACTCGCTGATGCCGACCCTTCCCCTCCATAGCGCAGGCTACCTCGTTGCGGGATCGGCAATAGCGTTCTGTCCTCATTATGGCAGGCCCGCAGCACTGGCGAGCGCCTCCGGGCCTCTGTGAGCAGCCGCGCCCTCCGCACGTGCCGCAAGTCGCGTTGCAGCAGATCTGGCGGGTCGGGTTTGCGACACCAGCCAGGCACTTGTCCTCGGGTAGTGGCATGATGTAGGTGGACCGCCGTCGCCCAGACAACCAGTGTCGCTCAGGCGATCGAGGCGTTCGCGCGCGCGCGCCGCTCACAGACTATAGTCAGCACGTGTCGCCACTGTGTTGGGGGTGTGCACGTTTTGGCTTTTGCGACACGACAACCTCAACTTTTGCGCGGGCACGTCCACGTGCGCCAATGACGGTGCGTACGTGACCTGTGATCTGTTAGGGTCCGTCCGCAGGCGCATTTTGTATACCGAGGCGGTGCCCGGTGCCGAGCGAAGGCAGAGCCCACAGGTCGGACCTTAAGTGTTAAGACAGACAGCATTGTAGATCACTGGGCGAGGGTGATGGCGTCCCCGTCGGGAGGGGCTGTCTGCAGTCTGGCGCGGAGGAGAGCAACCAGCGGCGTCCCGCCACATCCGGATGACCTCTCCGCGCGTTGCCCTAGGTTGTGCCAGTCAGCCCCGTTGGGACATGGGAGGTAGCGGCTGCCGCTCGTCCTAGCCAATCAGCCTTAAAAGCGACCTCGGCGTCCTAGAGTAATCCGGCCGGCCGTTCGGTCTCTTCCTGTGTGTGAGCACGTCTCCCGCGGAGTTTTCGGTTTTTGTCTTTTCTTCTCCGCCCCGCCGCAATCAACCATCATCCATCATCATGGAGCATGATCATGTGAGATCTCCAAGGAAAGAGGATACTGAAAACTCTGAGACACACGAGGCCACGACTCACGTTTTGTGCAGTGCAGCGCGTATTGGCGATCGCCGCCTGAGCCCATGAGACTGCGCCGCCCCAACGGCAACGCCGGCTCGTGCGCCTCCAGCCGCCGGTCCGGCTCGGCGACCTCTCCCCGCGAACCGTGCGCGCCGCATCGCCGCGGGCAGCACTCCTACTCCGCCTTCCACGGCAGGTTCTCGCCCCACTCGTCGTCGTCGTCGTCCTCCTCCACCTCCTCGTCGTCGTCGCTGTCGGCGTTGTCGAGCTCGTCCTCCTCCTCCTCCATGATCGCCTTCTCGTGCGAGTTGAGCGCCTCCTCCATCGCCTTGATCAGAGCGCCGCCCTCCTTCGAGTCCGCGACGAGCTTCGCCGCCTCCGCCTGCGTGAAGAACTCCTGCGGCGCGGAGAGGGTTAGGGTTAGGGTTAGGGAAGAACTCCTGCGGCGCGGAGAGAGGCGTCGCGCAGTGAGCGCGCAGTGCCTCGCGACTCACTCTCGTGTCCGCTAGCCGCGCCGCGCCGCGCCTTGAAGACGTAAAAGTGCTCCACCGACATGACGTCGTCGTCCTCCTCGAGCTCGTCGTCGTCGTCGTCGTCCTCCTCCTCCTCCTCCTCCTCGCCGCCCTCCTCCTTTGTGATGATGCCCGCCTCCTCGGCCGCCGCCTCGTCCTCCTCGTCCTCGTCCTCGTCGTCCGACTCGAGGTCGCTAAAGTCGTTGGACATGTCAATCTCGCGCTCCACCTACGGCGACGCGCGGCGTCATTGTTGGGCTTGTGTGAGCGCGAGCGGCTCTGCGAGAGCGCTCGACGCCTTGCGGTGTGTCGCGTCGGCATTGGGAGTGAGGGGCGAGAGGAGGTGGTGGTGAGGGTGTCGCAGGCGGCGGAAGGAGCCAGTTGGCACACCTCGTCGCGCCAGAAGAGCGCCAGCTTCATCATCGGCAACCGAGCATCCTCCGGCAGCAGCGCGAGGATGTCGCCGCCGTGGGCGCTGAAGTCCTCGTGCGTGCTGATGGTCAGCTGGTCCTCGTCCTCGTGCTGCGACGTCTCGCATACCGACATGAGCACCTTGCACACCTCGAGGAGCACCTCGCCAAACTCTTTGACGTCCACCGACGGCGCCTTGGCCTTCTTCGGCGCAGCCTTGGGCTTGGCGGCGGGTTTGGCGGCGGCCTTGGACTTGGCGGCGGCCGGCTTGGCGGCCGGTGCTTCCTTCTCAACCACCTTCTGCGCCTTTGCAGCCGGGGCGGCCGCCTTGGACGCCGCACGCTTGGGAGGCATTAGTGATGAGTGGGAGCGTGGACAGGGAAACTGCTTCGCTCTCGAGGTCTCGTGGAGCAGAGCGCCGGGGCCGGCGTGCCCCAATTGGGCGGGGCCTCTACAAGCCAGCAAAAAAGAAATCGTACGCCCCCGGCGGCACGGGGGCAGGCGCGGGCCTACTACTGGTTGCGCTCTCCTAGTTCTCCTGCTCCTGACAAAAGGGACAGCGACAGGCTCGCAGCGAGAAGGCCGACTCGTTTCTTTTCCCGTAAAATTCTTTTCCTTCCACTCTCGGAGAGAGCTCTCTGGCTGCTCACTGCCTCTCTGTGCTCGCTCCAGCTCTCTCCTCTGCTCACTCTATCCCGTGCATATGCTCGCCGTTTTGGTGCCGCACCTCGCCGTCGCTCCCGTCGCTGGCGCGTCGCTGCCGACCGCCACCTGGCGCGCGCTGCACGTGGACGGCGCGCTGCTCGTCGTCGACAAGGGCGCCGGCCTGCTCACCGTGCCAGGAATCGGCGAGGCCAAGGCCGACTGCCTCCTCTCCCGTCTGGCCGACGCTGGCCACCCGGAGGTTGGCCACGCGGCGCACCGGCTGGACAGGGACACGTCGGGCGTCCTCGCGCTGGGCCGGACGCCGGCGGCGCACAGGTCTCTGTGCGTCCAGTTCCAGGAGCGGCGGGCGTCCAAGCGCTACGAGGCGCTGGTGCTGGGCTGGCCCGCCGAGGACGCGGGCGAGGTCGACCTGCCGATCGGCAAGGTCCGGCGGCCGGGCGGCGCGGCGCGCATGCGCGTCGCGGCCGGCGCGGCCGGCGCGGAGCAGGCGCGGCCGAGCGTCTCCACGTGGCGCGTGCTCGAGCGCACGTCGCTGCCCGACAGCGGCGTGGGGGTGGCGCGCGTCGAGCTCGTGCCCGTCACCGGCCGCGCGCACCAGCTGCGGCTGCACATGGAGGCGATCGGCCACCCCGTGCTGGGCGACGAGCTGCACGGGAGCGACGAGGCGGCGGCTGCCGCGCCGCGCCTCTGCCTGCACGCGAGCGCGCTGACGCTGGACCACCCCGATGGCAGAAGCGGGAGGGTGACGTTCAGGTCGGCGGCGCCTTTTTGAGCTCCAAAGAATGAAGTAAGAAAACAGACAACCCAAGGGAGGGATGGGAGGACGCGGGTGGACGGCACGCCGCCACGCACACAGGGATTTTAAGGAGCAGAGGGGTGTGGTGCGCTAGCCGTCGCCCACCCTTGGGCGTCCGCCTCTCTTCCTATCTCTCTTCGCTGTAGGTATGTTGTTGGCAAAGGAAGACACAGAGCTCACACAAAATCACAGTGGGTGGTAAGCGAACGAGTCACTTAACAGGGGTCGATTAGTGCGGGCCACCCTGTCCAGAGGCGGAGGTGCCTTTCTGGGATCTTGCGATCGAGTCTATGCAACCCTCGGCCACGCTCTCTTCGCGGTCTCTCTCCGATTCTCGCTTCAACCTTCGTGCCACCTTGCGGTCGCCCCCTTCTCTTCGTGCGCTCCGGCGCTCTTTTTCTTCCTTCGGCCGAAGCGCACCTTCGCCGACGCGTTCGCGCCGACAGGGAGAACACAGATGAGGCATGCGCTCCGGCTGTGCAACGCCGCTGCGCTGCGCCTGCCCGCGGCGGCGCACTTGCTCCCCGCTGCGAGCGGCGCGACGCGCTCGCACTCCGCCGCCGCCTACGTCCAGAACAACGACCGCAACTTCCCCGACATCACTGTCGAGTTCCGAGCCGCCGCGCCCGGCTCGCTGCCCGACCCATTTGCGCTAGTGCAGCCGCAGCTGCGGCCACTCGACTCGTCTATACGCGAGCTGGTCGGGACGGACCACCCGGTCCTGGCTGCGGCGGCGCACCACTTCTTCGAGCGGGCCGGGAAGCGGTTCCGTCCGACGCTCGTGCTGCTCTCGTCTGCCGCTGCGGCGGGCGGCGATCCGGCGGACGCTCGGCAGCAGCGCCTAGCGGAGATCACAGAGATGATCCACGCGGCCTCGCTTCTCCACGACGACGTGATTGACGTCGCCGACACGCGGCGCGGCGCCAAGACGGCGCACCGCATCTACGGCAACAAGGTCGCGGTGCTCGCGGGCGACTTTCTGCTGGCGCGACCCGACTCGCCTCGCCCCAGCCCCGCCCCGGGCCACTGGCCGACCCCCTCGCCCTCTCTCTCGGGGGCGCTGGCTGCGCCACCCCCGCCATTGCCCCCCCCCCTGCCACCAACGCCGGCCGGCTCCCTCTGCTGGGTTAGGCCCGCGCCTCGCTGCTGCTGGCGCGGCTGAAGGACGTGCAGGTGGTGGAGCTGCTCGCGACGGTGATCGAGGAGATGGTGCAGGGCGAGATGATGCAGGTCCGCGCGCTGCCGCAGCAGCTGCTCGAGTTCGAACACTACGTCGACAAGACGTACCGCAAGACGGCGGCGCTCATGTCCCTCTCGTGCGAGGCGGCCGTGCTGCTGGGAGGGAAGCCGCCGGACCACGCCGAGGCGCTGCGGGCGTACGGGCGGCACCTCGGCATCGCCTACCAGGCGGGAGGGGGGGCAGACGGTGGGAGAGGGACGGTGGGGGAGAGGTTCTCTCCCCGTCTGGCCCTAGCCCCAGTTATTTGGCTCCGCCACGTAGGGCCCCCCCTCCGCGGACGGCAAGAAATTGCTTCGCCGTGATTTAACCTTGCGTTTTTGGACTTGAGATACCGTTCCTCTCGGAGGGTTCCGGGCACTTGGGCCGTTTTCTAA
>NW_005197576.1:373090-403590 GCF_000372725.1 Emiliania huxleyi CCMP1516 | reverse complement strand
AGGCGCGCGACGCGCTGCTGCACCTCTGCTTCATGGTCCTCAACCGGTCCGCGTGAGGAGGCGCAGCTGCCCGCCGCCCCGAGCCGAGCCTCGCCGGAGCCGAGCCTGCTTGGCCTGCTTGGCCGCCGGCACGAGCCACTGGCACGAGCCACCGGCACGACCCACGAGCCGGGCTCGGACCCTGCGGCTGCTCGCCCGGCGCTTCGGGCGGAGAGGGCGGCGGCGGGCGAGGGCGACCTCGCACTCCGGTCTCCGCTATTCGCGCGCAGGAAGAGTCGGGCAGAGTCCAATCTACTCTCGTGTCCTCCCGCCCCCCGCTGGCGGCCACGGGCGGCGACATTGGGCTGTGTGGAAGGCGGAGAGAATGGCGCGTATGCGAGAGGGAGGGATGGTGTCGATTTTATTATATGCATGTGACTCGCTGCCTTTTTGAAGTCTTCTCGTTCTCTCGGTACTCGGAGGGTTACACAGTGACATCCACAGCCGCGGCGCAGGGAAAAAGAAAATAATTACTCTCCTCAAGAAAGGGCCGTTTTGATTTTTTTTCGCGGCGCCCCAGGGTTACCCAGAGGCACTTGGAGCACTTGGAGTGCAGTCATCAAAAGAAAGAAAGAAAGAAAACAGACAACCCAAGGGAGGGATGGGAGGACGGCACGCCGCCACCACACAGGGATTTTAAGTGCAGTCATCAACAGCAGCAGTCGACAACCCGAAGAGTTTTTTGCTACGCCGTTGTTAGCTGGTTACATGCCGACGCCAGCATCAGCATCACCGCTGGTAACAACACCATCAGGTTCCACACCAGCGGCCGAGGAGTCGCTCCGCGTCGCCGTCATCGGCTCGGGACCGCACGCGCTCTCGCTGCTTTGCCGCGTTGTCGACGATGACGCCGATCTGCTGGACGAGGCGGAGCGCACACGCGTAGCCGCCAAGGCTGGGTCCCGTGCGCGGTCGCACGCGGAGGTGCGCAAGGCGCTGCAGAGGCGGTTTGTGGACGCGGCGGCGCACCTGGCCGGCGTCGCCGTCTTTGATTCGGGCGGCGAGTGGATGGGGCAGTGGCGACGCGACTTCTCGGCGCTGGAGATCGAGCACTGCCGTTCTCACTCAGACCTGCACCCCTGCCCACACGACTTTCAGTCGCTGCGGGTGTGGGCCGAAAAACACAAGCGCGAGCTGGAGATGTGGCACATGGCCTACCTCGACCGCGGCGCCGCGCGAGCCGCCGGCTTCTCCGGCCCGTACGCTTTGCCGGGCACCCGCCTCTTCCTCGACTTTTGCGCCTCGCTGGTGGCGAGGTACAAGCTCGCGCCTCTGGTGCGCAAGGCCACCGTCGCCGCCGTCGAGGTCATTCCGCCGCCGCCCGACGCCTGCGCCGGCGCCGCGTGCTCGTTCCGGCTGCGGCTCGCCGACGGCACGAGCGTGCGCGCCGCGAGGGTCGTCTGCGCCATGGGCCCGGGCCCGATGTTTGCTGGGATGCGGGCCAATCTGCCGTGGTGGTGCGAGGCTGCGGCCGGCTCTCTCGCCGCCGCCGGCGGGTGCGGCGGCCTGCCCCGCCTCTGCCACTCGTCGCAGCTGGTGCGCGAGCTGCTTGACGCGGAGGGCAAGGCTGCTTTGCGCGGCTCGCGCGTGCTTGTCGTCGGAGGAGGGCAGCCGCGGTAGCCGAGAGATGGCCCTTTGTAGCCGAGATCGTGCGCACCTGTGCCCCCACGGCGCCTCTCTCTGCCTCACCCCGCCGCCTCGAGTAGGCAAACGGCGGGGCACCTCTGCCTCGTCGCAGTCAAGAATGGCGCCACCGCCGTCACTCTCGCCGCCCGCCGCCCGATCGTGCGAAAGCCGTTCGACGTCGACCTGCAGGCTCGCGTGACCTCCCCACCTCCTCGCATCCAGCTACCGCTGGCCCTCCCTCCTCTCTGCTCCGCCCGCCTCCTCGCTGCAGCGTCCGCCGCTCTGCGGCCGTGCCGCAGGTGGTTGGCGACCGGCGAGGCGAGGCCCTCTCTTCCTTCTGGGCAGCTCCCCCGTGCGACCGGCCGCGCCTCATCGGCCGGCTGAGGGGAGGGGGCTCGATGGCGGGCGAGGTGTACGCCTCGCTGCTGCGGCACGCCGCCGCCAGAGGCGACGGCGAGCTTGGCGGCGGGGAGGGCGGCGGCGGGGAGGGCGGCGGCGGGGAGGGCGGCGGCGTCGTCTCCCTCCTCGAGGAGGTCGAGGTTGAGAGCGCGGCTTGGCGGCCGGCTGGCGGGGAGGGCGGCGGCAGCTTCGACGTCTCGTTCGACGACGGCTCGTCGGAGAGGTTTGACTATGTGTGGCTGGCGACGGGCGGGGAGATGGACCTCTCCCTCGTGCCTCTCTTCGCGCAGCTGCTCGCGCAGGTCCCGATCCAGACGCACGGCGGGCTGCCCGCGCTGCAGCAGGACCTCTCCTGGGCAGCGCACTGCCCGCTGCACGTGATGGGCCCCGAACCCGCCGAGCGAGGAGCCGACGCTGCCACCCGCGCGAGACTCAGTGTCTCCCGCGGGCCAACCGTAGGCGCCTTCGCGCAGCTCGAGCTCGGCGCGGACGCACTCAACCTCGCCGGCTGCCGCGCGGGATCAGTGCGAATCGCGCGGTCGCTGCGGCCCTTCCTCCGCACACCTCACCTATCCAAGGCCGGCAGGACGGCATCGGCAACCGCGACGGCCGACGCTCCTAGTCGATGAGAGCGGGACGGGTGTATAGGCGTCTCTCCCGCACGCGCAGCGTCTCTCCTGATGGATTTCGACATCGTTCACTTCTAGACGTTAGAGCGCCAGTCGCCACAGCTTTTGTGCCTCTCTCTGCTCCGGTGTCCTTGGAGTGTCGATGAGATCTCTTTAGGCTCCACAAACTATAAAGAGCGTTAATTTTATTGTAAAAATAACGAGCCGTACCGGCGTACGCGGACTTTTACTTTATCTTTATGTTGTACGCCTCTGTATACGGGGTGTGCGTGCACCAGCCACCACAGCACCACAGAATTACGTCAGGTACGCTTCTCTCAATGTCTGTTGTCTCTCTCTCTAGTCTCTACCGAACTACCGAAAAACCATGCGAGAGAGAGAGCCCCAAGCTGAAGCAAAAACGATAGTAAGATCTAAGAACGCGCTCTAGCGGGAGTGCGAGAGTGTCTCTCGGGCTGGACGCTAGTGCCAAGGCCTGTCGTCTTGGGCTGAGTCGTAGGATTTGTACGACCTATCGCTCCACTCGTCGTCCTCATTCGTCGCTCGCTCACCGGCATCCGCTCCTCCGAGTGAGAGGACGGCGAGGACGGGCATGTGGTCCGAGGGGAAGCGCGACGACGGCAGCGACTTCTCGGCGAGGATGTCAGCCTGCGCGGGGAAAGGAACCGGCTCTGAGCTGTCTCTGACTCTTCCTCGACACGCGTGTCGCCTGCACGAGAGGAGGTAGGCGGGCGAGGGGGGCGGTGGGGTGCCTCGTCGATCATGTCGAGGGTGGCCAGGCACCTCCAGTGGCGGGTGAGGAGGATGTGGTCGAGGCAGCCTACTCCAGCAGCGTGGTCTCGAGGCGGCTCGAGGCGGCTCTGAGCGAGGCTCGGTGCGGCCGAGGCGGCCTCGAAACGTGTCGGTGAGGGTCGTGTAGGCGGGTGGCGGCTCATAAGCCGAGTACAGCCGCAGCGGCGGCTCGAACGTTTCCACCGCGGGCGGCGCCGCCTCGGGCTCACACGCGCCGCTCTCCTCGTCGTCTCCCTCGCGCATCGGGGTGAAGGTGTGCCTCACGGCCACTCCTCCCTCGCACAGCGCGAGCACGTCCGAGCCCGGCATCGAGTTGAGGTCGCCGCAGAACACGAGCGGGCCGCCTGTACCGCCGGCCGGTCCGGCTCAGAGGGCAGCGGACGGCGCAACCGCGCGAGATAGGCCACTGGGCACCGCGCGCAAAGGCGGCGGCGCGGCGGAGACAGAGCTCCGCTTGGCGCAGCTTCAGCACCTCGAGCTGCGGATTCCAGAAGAGGTGAGTGGTCGCCACCACGAAGCTGCCGCCACCGTCGCTGGCAGCCGAGGCAGGCTCGAGCCGCACGAGGAGCCCCACGCCTCCCTTGATGTCCGTCTCGACCTCTTCGCTCTCCGCGAGCCTGAGGAGCGCTCGCTTCCAAAGCACAGCCACCCCGTCCTTCTTGCCGCCCGTCTTGCCCTTCCTCACCCCGTCGTATCCCGCCGAGCCGAGCTCAGACGACATGAAGTCCCAGTTGTCGACCTCTTGCAGGGCAACCACGTCGGGCGCCAGGCGCTGCACTTCCGCAACAATCGCCGGCCCTCGGTGCTTCCACTTGAGCGCCGACTTTGGGCTCACGCTCGGGAAATATTCGGAGCGCGTGTAGCACTGAGCGAGCATGTTCCAGCACATGACGCTGTAGGAGCTCGGCGAGGGATGCGGTGCACGCCAGCGGAGGGCGCGAACCGGAAGCGGCGGCAAGCCGGACATTCTTTCGCGGCAGGATTCGGTACTTCAGCTTGGTATGGTATCATTTTTCGAGGGGGTATCAAGGTATGCTCTAGGCTCTGTGGGGACCCATCTCGGCTGGGTAGCAAGGTATCATCGGCGGCCGCGCAGCGAAGCGACAATTCACCCCAGCCGACTCCGCGTGAACTCTCGAGGGATCTCGAGCTCCCTGGACCCTGCTGCTCGGTACGAACTCTGTTTTTTTTCGCTAGACGCTCTGAGACCCGCAAAAAGAACTCATTTCAGGCACTGCTGTGAAGATGAACATCACCCAATTTCAAACAGTGTTACCACACGCACGGCAACCCTACCCACGGTGAGCCAGCCCTTTCCCTCACCCGACACCGTCTTGTAAGCATCTGAGTCTGGCCACAGAGTGCTCAACGCTCGCCGACCACCTATCGCCGTGCCCCAGCCAGGTCCTCTCGCCGCGCCGGCCCGTGCGAGGTCGCCGTGACCTGGCCCTCGTCGCGCCTTGATCGCCTCCGCCCGCCGCCGGCGTCTTTTCTCTTCGCCAGCCCTGTGCCGAAAGCGCCGCTCTCTTCCTTGTCGCTACCTTGTCGACAGCCGCGCTGCCGGTGCTGGCCCTGCTCGACGCGCCGGCTCCTGCATGACGACAGCGCCTCTCGGCCGCGCACAGGCGCCTCTCACTCCGCCGCTCGCGCCGCCAAGCGCGACGAGACGTGCAGCGAACTGAGCAGCTAGCGCGAAGGTGTCTCAAAGTGGTCTCAAGTGTCTCGAACGTGTCTCAAACTCGAACGTCGATCGAATCTAAATCATGTGCATATCACACCTGATTCTGTGTGAGCTCTGTGTCTTGTTTGCAAACAAGACACCTAAAACACCGTGGACGCGTTTATTATCGCCTGCGCTTCCGGTTCCGCCGTTCGCGCACCACGCCCAACCAACCAACCATATACCGAAATGGTCTCGTCGCAGGCTACAGCTGTCAACGCTATCCGCCGAATCATTTGCTCTTCTGAAGAAGGCAGTAGCGAGCTGGGACAGTCCCATCATGGATTATACATAGGTCAAGCCGTCAAAGCAGGCGGCGGATTGATTTCGCACGATCGCTCGGAATCTCCGCTTACCCCGCAGAGCAAGTGGTGCAGCTGTACGACCAACGTTGCCAGGTGACTCTCCCAGCGATTATGCTCGAGGCGGAAGGCGATGTCATCGAGGCCGCGGCCGCTCCCGCGGCTGCAGCCGCACTGGCTGCCTAGCCCGCTAGCCGGCTGGCGGCCGCAGGCCGCCCAATGCGACGACGGCCGCAATTGCCGCCCTCCTCGCCCAGCGCATTGCTTAGTGGTGCGCTCGCCTCCCTCCTGCGCGATGCTCATTCGAGCGCGTTGTCTGTCTCGGCCGGCGCGCGACGAGGTGTGAAGAGGGGGGTCGTGTCCGGTGTGAAGGGTAATCCACGAGGGTATCAACCTATCCTCTAGGGGCCCAATGCGGATCCTCTCAAGAGGGTATCCGGGTATAGCCCTGGGGTATGATTTGGGATACAATGATACTATACCAAGCTGAAGTACCGAATCCAGAGCGGTTTTACAACACCCTCCGGGGAAAAAAGAATTTTACAACAAAACTCCCTCGAAAAAAGAATTCGGGGGGATTGTGACCAGAATTTTAGAACAAATTCGCGGCGGATTATTACGGCAGTGCCTTCGATACATACACACCAACTACTCCGGAAGTGAGCTTCATGTCCCCGACCCACGCTGCGCGTACAGTGGGATCACGCCGCGGCACGCTATCTGCGTGAAGCGCGCCGCCGCAGCGCAGAGGTGCGACGAGCTCTGCGGCGTGTTTGCCACGGCGTGGCACTCGGCAGCGGCGTGTGGGCATAGCCGGCGGGCCTCCGGGCACTGCTGAACCAGCCGCTGCAGATGGCCGTTGGAGGGCGCGTCCGACGCGAACCCTCGCTCATCGGTTAGCGCCTGCCACGGCTTGTGCACGCCAAACGGCGTGGGCCAGTCCGCTTGCCTCCCGCCAGAGGCCCAGACCCCCTCAATGGCAAAGAGCACCGCATCGCGCGCCAACGGAAGCCGGAAGCTAGACGAGTTCTGCGCCGCGTGTGCCAGCACGAACATGTCGTTGGAGTGCTGCGCCCACGAGATAGCCGGCGGCAGCTTGCGGCGTAGCGCGGCGTCGAGCGACGCTGCAAACCGCGGCGTGTGGACGAGCGAGAGGCCCGCGCTGCAACAGCAGCGCTCGTGCTCCCGCCCCTGGGCGAGGGCACGGCAAAAGCCGTTCCTCCCGTCGTGGGGCGCACCGATCATATCGTAGCGCTGCGACACAAACCACGACAGGGGCCGCGAGGCGCCCGCGCAGAAGGCGACGTCGCGCTCGAAGAAGAGCACGTGCGGCGACGGCATCTGCTCGAGAAAGCGCGGGTGGAGCCGCCAAGCGCTGAAGAGGCGGCGTGCTCGCGTGCGTGTCAGCCGTGTCACTGGTAGCCGACACGCGTGGAAACGGTCGCTCTCCGCACCTCGCTGGATGGCGCGCAAGCTGTCTCGGTCCGCCTCTGCCTCTCGGAGCGGCTTGCTCGTGCCGTCTGACAAGCTCCGCTGCGGTGCACGGCTCAGATGAGGGTAGCCTCGCAAAAGTTGCACGCTGCCATTCCTCAGCCCCTCGAGGGGCACCGACCCCGCTAGTGCGCCTTGCCCGTGGAGCCAGTAGACGGGTATCGGTGCGAGACTCGCGAGAGCGTGCGCAAGCACTGCCCGCAGGCCCGCATCCCAGTGCGAGTCGACAATCACCGCGGAGACGGGAGCCTCTCGGGTGGAGCTGGCTTTGCCCGAGGTACAGTGCAGCTTGAGTGGACTAAGCTGCCCTCGCCGGGCATGCCCGCAGGTCTCGGCTGTGCACAGCAGGTGTCGTGCCGGCACCGCCATGCCGCCGCTACAACCCTGGTAGAGCCAGCACGTGGAGCCACCGCCTTCCCTTGACCGAATGTCAAACCCGTCGCAACGACGACAAGGACGGCGGTGACACGAGGCCACGCTTGCCTCAAGCGAGCTCGCCCTGGTCCACTCTAGCTCGTCACAAAGCTCGCTGCACGCGTCGCTCCCCGACACATTGACGGGCGGCGACACCAACTGAAGTTCGGCGCCGTTGCATTGGCTTATCAGCGGCACGAGTTGGCCTCGCTGGCCCTCACGCGCCTGACGGGTGCGATCCCATGATAGTGGCTCACACATCAGGCTGCCGCTCGCAAGGTACTGCTCTGTGAAGAGGATACCGGCATCGGGCGCTGTGCGCTGCCACTGCGCCTGCGTTTGGATCGAGGACCTGTTCAGCGGTCGCGTCGTGAACAGCGGGCGCGTGTACGAAAAGGTTTTGTCCTTCCGCCCTGATAGGTAGACCGAACGGTCTGCCTGGGCCGCGTTCTTTGGCAGCCGGATCGGTCGGCTGGCATTCCCACAGAGTTGGTGGCATCCAAAGCCTGTGGCCTTGAGAACGGTGCGCATGCCAGCACGCGAGATCAAGTACGCCCCGGTCGACCAGTGATGCGGCGACCACTTCATAAGAGGTTTGGTCTGGCGCATACACATGTCGGCGGCCAGCGCTTGGTTGTTGGTGTGCAGCTGTACGATGCTCCAGCCGGGCGTGCGAGTGTTTGCGTACTTGACAATGGAGGAAATGATACTGGCAGCGCTAGAGCTCCCGGCACCCTCGCGTG
Organism: Emiliania huxleyi CCMP1516; assembly: GCF_000372725.1. Taxonomy (NCBI): domain Eukaryota; phylum Haptophyta; order Isochrysidales; family Noelaerhabdaceae; genus Emiliania; species Emiliania huxleyi. The sequence continues at coordinate 395,435 of NW_005197576.1, read as the reverse complement.
TGGGAAAGATCATGTCATCCTCCAGGATTAGAGCCACCTCAGCACGGCTGTGGTTGGCCTCTCGGATCGCGCGAAGATGCGTCAACGCGCACGAGATCTCTGCAAAAGAGTAGGTGCTGCGCTCGTCGGCGGTGGCTCCGGCGCTGTCGCGGAGGTCGGGCGTAGCATGGTCACGCAGGCGGAGGCCTTCCGTGGCAAGTTCACTCGATTTTACCATACGAGTTATATCTTCCTTGCGATACGGCGGCACCCAGGTCGGCCGTACTGTGTGCAGCTGCATGGCCAGCTGCTCTTCCATCGGCCGTTTGCGGTGCATGTGGCCACTCAGCCAGAAGACCGGCGGCAGGAACTCCTTTGCGTCCCATTGTCTGCGAGTACCCATCCGATGCGATCACAAGCTGCAAGTGTGGTGCACAGGCGTCGTGCACGCGCGTGGCGGGCTTCTCAGGCCGTCCCTTCAAGGCGGTCGTGGTGCTCTTCTTGCACGGCGGGCTCGACTCCTGGAATGCCCTGGTCCCACACTCGTGCTCTCCGCGCGATCTCTACCGCGACTACCGCAGGCGGCGAACGACAGTCGCGCTCAACAAGTCGAGCCTTCTGGCGATCCGCTCGGACGCGGCGGACCAGCCGTGCAGCTGGTTTGGGCTCCACCCTCGACTGACGGCGCTCCAGCGCGCCTATGCTGCCGGGGATGCGCTTGCAGTGGCCAATGTTGGCACCCTAGTCGAGCCCACCACCAAGGCGCAGTTTGGGACACCCGGATCGGTGCAGCTACCGCCGCAGCTTTTCTCACACAACGTGCAGCGCCGGTGCGTTCAGAATGTGCACGCGCAGTCCATCCAGGCCAAGGGCGTGCTCGGCCGCGCTGTTACGGCGCTTGACGCACACGAGCAAAGGTACCGATCGCGCCTCTTCTCCACCAGTGGTAGCGCCAAGATGCTCGAGGGCGCGCCCCACGCGCCAGACTTTCTCGACAAGGAGAAGGGAATCATCCAGCCTGAGCTCGGCGGTTTGGGACACCTGATTCGCAACATCACCTCGCCCGTCTCAAGCTCGATCTTTGCCGAGACGTACAAGGGCGCTCTCGAGCAGGCTCTACGCACCACAGAGGAGCTCGGTGCGGCCATGGACGCGCAGCGGCTGTCGGCGAGGTTCGCCAGCGATCCGATCTCGATGCAGCTAGCACAGGTGTGCAAGGTGCTCAAGCTGCAGCCGCAGCTGCAGCTCGAGCGCGCAGCCTTTTTCACCGAGCACTTTGGCTTCGACACGCACACCGACGCGATCGGGACCGTAGACGTCAAGCTGGCCGAGGTGAACGCGGCGCTCGCGAGCTTCGAGGCCGAGCTCAAGGCGCAGGGCCTGTGGGAGAGCGTCACGGTCGTCACCGCCTCCGACTTTGGCAGGACACTCACAAGCAACGGGCAGGGGACGGACCACGGGTGGGGCGGGAACATATTTGTCGTGGGCGGGGCGATCAAGGGGGGCCGCGTCCTCGGAACCTATCCGTCCGACCTCAGTGAGGGCAACCCCCTCGACATTGGCCGCGGCCGCATGCTACCGACGCTGCCATGGGAGGCGGTATGGAGCGGCGTGCTCGAGTGGTTTGGCATAGAGGCAAGCCAGATGGACACCGTCCTGCCCAACCGACAAAACTTTGCGGCCTCACAGCTCATTGGCGCGGCTCAGATGTTTGAGGCGGGTCCTCGGTGAGGCCGGGAGTGGGACGCGTGCGGGAGCGGCGCACAGTGGTACGTCCTCTGCGACGCGGTACGTTACGTTCGGTGCATGCCGTGTTTACTCAGTACGTTTACATTTACAGAATGCCGGCACGAAACACGGCCACTGTGTCTAACGTTCGCTATGAAGATTCCATTCTAAACGCCATACTCGTTCCGGCTGGGACTAGTGGAGCAACCCGGTCAGCGCTAGTGGACTTCTCGAGATGCCCAGCGTCGCAATGTTCCAGCCGCTGGCGCGTCCGTTGGCGAGGCAGGCGGGGAGCTGTCAAAGACTTTTATCCCAGAGAGCTGTCGCAGAAAGCTGAACGGCGAGAGCGGCGCAGGCGCTATCTCCTCCGAGCTTCGCAGCTTGGTGACGGCAAGGTGAGGCGTGTACGAGCCACCCCCGACGCCGCCGCCACTGTTGCTCCTGCTGTCACCTGGCAGCTGTGGCGCAGGCTGCGGGGCGGCCATCTGATTGAAGGGGATCCTCTTCGAAGGAGTGCGTCGTCAACAGTAAAGACCCCCCCCCCCCCCCTTACCTCAGCTCTGCAATCACTGCTGGGAAGGCAGTGACTCAAAGAGGTCGAGCCGCGCTAATGGGGTGTCTCCGAGCTTACTGGAGCTCTGATGGACAGCCCTGACTATCCCTGACACACAGAGAGTCACTCCGACGGCACACAACACCCTATAACTGCGTCATGACCAGCCTGCCATGCGTCGCCGGTGCCGCATTCGTCGCTGTGCTTCTTTAGCAGGCGGTGGACTGTCGGCTGCGAGGACGGTCGCATTTGCGCGAGGCGAGGCGAGCATTGCTGCGCGTTGCATGCGCCATGACTCGCGCCAGCGCGTGCGGGAGCTCCTGGCTGAGCGTTGAGTCCAGGCGAGTTGCGCTGGCCACTATCGCTACGCCGAGCCGAGCTGACGCGCCGAGGCGCCGGCCAGTCGCAGCCGTGAGGCATGCCATAGCAGCAGAGGCACCTCCTACCCATTGGGCGGGCAGACAGAAGGCCAGGGCAGCACTGGCAAGTGCAACGCGCCTCGTGTCGCTCGGAGAGCGACCGTGCCTCGTTCGCCGCTTATGATGTAGAGTTTGTTGTAGATATTTCACGTTGTAGAGCGCCTCTACATCGCTCTACAACGGAGGCGCATCGTCACGCGCCGGATGTAGAGCTCTACAGCTCTACAGCGCTCCAGAGCGCTCTACATCTCTACAGCTCTACAGCGCTCTACACTCTACATCATCTACACCCTCCCTCAGGAGACCCTCACTCAGCCAAGCCGCCGCGAGACCTCGCGGCGGCCGAGCCTGACATGCGTGGCGTGGGGGAGGAAGGCGATGCCCCCTAGCCCCCTCCCCGGGACAAACAGGCACACACGACACAACGCAGGCAGCAAACATGCACATGAAAGGCGGAGGGATGACGACGGGAGAACAGCCTGCAAGACACACCTCTGAGGGTGGAACAACCGAACAAATCACAGAGTCGCAAGGGAGCGGAGGGTGGGGCGACTGAAATCAGAACTCAGAGCAGAGAGCTGGGACGAACGCGACGCACCTGCCAACGAGAAGTTGCGCCGACGTCCGTTCGTTAGCTTACATCTCACTGCACATGGGGAATATCACATACGGGGGCCAGAGGCAGGAGCTCGACTCGCCGCTATGAGCCCGGCCCCTCCCCTCGGCAGAGCAGGCGTGAAACCGTGCCGGATTTCACGCAACGGGGGGGGGGGGGGGGCGGGGGGGGCAAAGGAAGGCAAAAGGGAAGGAGGGTGGGGGATGGGCGGGTGCCAGGCTTGCGCGGAGTCGTCGAGCGCGAGCAGCACAAGGCCCAGCAGCACATAGTTTGTGGACGAGTACGAGACGCAGCTGCCCGGCTCGCAGATGAGGGCGGCTTCACGGCGGCGGCGCCGAGCACAAACTCCAGCGGCGTGTGCACGCGCTTCGCCACCCCCGCCTGCAGCAGCGCGTCGTCGAAGGCGGGGTACGAAGTCAGCAATCCCCGCGTTGTGACACAAATGAGACAAACCCTGTCTGCAGTCTCGCGCGCGCGTGAACAGGGCTCCAGGCCCCAAATGATGTGTGTGTGAGTGTTAGAGTTGTTTGGTATTGAACGTCCGCAGCTCCCGCCGACCGATCGATCTCCCGCTCAAATGAGAGGCGGGAGTGGGGAGGGTACGCGGTGCGGTCAACGCCCGAGCGTTGAGCCTTGCGCGCAAATCGTCTCTACACTACGTTGTAATGTACGCGTCCCACCGCCGGACAACACACGGCGGGCACCCAGGCGACAACGTCCCCTCTGCGTCCGCACACCATGGCAGAGTCTGGCCCGGAGTGCGAGGACACCGTTGGGTGGGAGAACAACCGCGGCAAGACGTGCCGCGACTACGCCGACTGGTGCGACGGCGGCGCCTTCCGGCAGGGCTCCGAGTGGGCGGCTGGCGAGGCGCGGCAAACACACTGACCGAAACAGAGCGGCTCTCGCTGCCCCACTCACTATCACGCCAGCACCGACCGAGAACAATACACGACAGCACGCGCCTGCCCTGAGACCACCAGGTGTTCAACCACCCCGAGCAGCACTGCTGCGCTTGCGGCAAGGGCGCCTCCGCTCTCCCGCCACCACGTCCCACCTCAGACTCCCCCACCTTCTCCTCGCGCGCCAACGCGATGTGCAACGGGGCCGACTCGGAGGTCCGCACGACCACCGTTGAGGGTTGCGAGGCGCACTGCGAGCGGGTGCGGTGCGCCTGCTTCCACTTTCGCCGCTCGGTGTGCAGCTTTGCGTTGGTGTTGGCCACACCGAGCCTGCAGCCAACCTCTAGAGGGTACGTCGCCCACCTCCGCGTGGGCGCACAGCCGCCGCCGCAGCTGGCGGCCCGACACACCGGCGCCGGCTGCGCCTCCTCGCCGCAGCGGCAGGGCAGCCCTCCCGCCTTTTACCTGTACGAAGAGCCCGCCCTCGAGTGGGGCGAGCGGCTCTCGCGCTGCTTCGAGGCGGCGCGGGGCATGCCGCCGTGGGCGCTCGCCGTCAACGACTCGGCGCATCAGCGCGACGGCGCGCCGCCGATCCAGCTCGCGCACGGCTTGTGGCTGTACCAGGCGCTGCGGCAGCACCCTGCCCGCACGCGCATCCCAGAGCGGGCGGCGCTGTATGTGGTGCCCGCCTATGGCTCGCTTTCCGAGGCGACGGGCGGATGCGACGGGCAGACGCACCTCAACCGGATGGAGGCGGCCGCCTCTGCGCTCCGCACCTCCCCCTGGTTCAAGGCGGCGCCGCGGCGGCGCCCACCGCCTCGACCCTCCGCCGCGAGACGGGCCGGCGCAGAGGCGAGACGGCGCCCGCACCTTATAGGCACCTCCTGCTCGCGTCGACGCTCCCGGAGGACCGGAACGCGCTCGGCGCCCTCGGCGAGCTCGCGGCAACCTCCGGCGCCGTTGCGCTTTGCGCTGATAGCCGCAGCTGCGCCCGCGGTTTCCAGCGACGGGTGGTGATCCCGCCGTTGCCCCTCCCGCCCCTCGCCACGCTCGCGGTGCAGCTGCAAACGGCGAGGCAGATGTGCGGCGCCGCCGCGGCGCGGCGAAGGCGCGCAGCACTCCAGCTTCGTAGTACCGCACTTCCGGGAGGGAGGGGAAGCTGGGGCTTGGCGGGAGGGAGCCTCGCCTCGAGACGAGGGAGCTTGTGCTACGTCTCGACACAGGGCCCTCGTGCTCGCAGGCCGACGTCGCTCTTCTTCCGAGGGCTGCACGCGAAGAGCCACGAGGCGCAGGAGCTGCGCGCGCGGCTCTGGACCCTCCGCCAGCTCCCCGGCGCCGCGGTCAAGTTCACGCGCGGCGGATCTGCCTCCCTCGAGCCGGACACCCGCAGGTGGCTCGTCGCGCAGGGGTGAGTGGCGAGCTGCTGCCCGCACCGTCCGCGCTGCGCCCAGAGGGCCGTCGACCTGCCGGCTGGTAGGTGGAGCGGCGGCAGCGCGGTCCCGTTCAACGCGTACGCGTACGCCCGAGCCGCGCTCCGTTCCGACTTTTGCGTCGTGGTGCGCGGCGACGGGCAAAACGCGGGCCGCATGCTGGTGGATGCCGTGGCCGCCGGGTGCGTGCCGCTGGTGATTGGAGACAAGACGGTGCTCCCATTCCGCAAAAGGCAGGGCGGCCCGCTGCCGTACGCTGACTTCACCGTCGGTGCGCTCCACTCAATTCCCCCTCTAGCCCGCTCGGGACATCGGCTGCCGCCCCGCCCTCTCGAGCCAGAGCCGACGCCCGCCTCGCCGGAGCCAGGCGTGGACGAGCTCGAGTACATGCGCTATCCCGCAGAGACGGTGCGCAAGGCCCTGGAGGAGGCGGCCCCGCGGCTACCGCAGCTTCGCGCCGCCCTGCTCGCCGCGCGCGAGCGGCTGCTCCTCGGGTACGGCGACGCGCCGCTCCGCTACAACATGTCGCTCGCGCGCGGGGCCGACACGCTGCTGCGCGCCGTCGGGCAGCTCATCTGCCCGCGCAACCCGGCATCCCTCAGCTCGTGCATCGGCGAGCAGGCCGGCACCGGCGCCACCGTGTTCTTCTGAGAGGGTGTGGGTGGAAAGAAAGGATAAGAAAAAAGAATTTTACGCAACAAAACTCCCTCGCACAACACTGGGCACGGGACTGGCGCGCACTGGAACACAGAGCACCGAGGCGCGAGGGGCGAGGGGAGGGTGAAGGAAGGAAGAAAGAAAACAACACAGAAAGGGATCGAAAGACGAAAGGGAGGGATGGGAGGACGGCAAACCGCCACCACACAGGGAGGATTTCACGGAAAGAAAGAAAGAAATCAGACATCAGACAACCCAAGGGAGGGATGGGAGGACGGCACGCCGCCACCACACAGGATTTTAAGGAGAGGAGTGTGGTGCTAGCCGTCGCCCACCCTAACCCTTGGTCGTCTGCCTCTTTCTATCTTCCCTTCGCAGTCCCTCGCCGATTCTCGCTGCAACCTTCATGCATCATGGGTCATGGCCACCTCGCGGTCGTCCCACTCTCGTCGTTCTCCCTCCTGTCGCTTCCTCCTCTGTCAGGGATTTCGCGGATGAAGAGAGAATCACTGTGAGAGTCGTGGTTTCTTGTTCGTTTTCAAAAATCTCTCTCTCGGATGAAACAAGGAGGGCAGGATAAAATTCTTTTCTCGCACGTTAAGTGCCTCGCCGCCCTCGGCCTCGCGGGAGTCGCTGGCGGCTCCCGTTGTGTACCTGTGTTAGTGCCAGTGTGTGCGCGCCAGTGTTAGTGCCAGTGCGCGCCAGTCCCGTGCCCAGTAAAAAAAGAAAGAAGAAAACCAACCCAAACGAGGCTCGAGGGATAGGGGAGGAGGACAGGGTCCACACCTGCACGAGCAGGATTTTGGAAGGACGATCAGGGGGACAGGTGGGCTCTCCTGCTCCTGACAAGGGACACGACACAGGCTCGCAGCGCGGTGCACGGTGGAATCCCAACTCCACTGGCGGTCTCATCTCAGTCTAGTGCCAGAAAGAAAGAAAGAAAAAGGAAACCCAAGGGAGGGATCGGAGGCCAGTGCGCGCCAGTCCGGGAAAAAATTCTTTTCTCGGAAGTGAAGTACCAGGACTCTTCTTCCAGCCAGCCGATGCCAGAGGTCTGCCACGGCGTTCCGGCGCCGGAGGCATTGACTGGCGCCCCCCAGGTCTGCACGGCCGGAGATGTGAAGAACCTGAACATGAACAAGGAGGTGGCGACGCGACTCTTCCGTATGCTCGCAGTCAACGAGACGACCGTCAACTCGGTCAAGCGTGACGCCGCCTCCTACGCGAGGCTGTCTTTGCTGACGCAGCAGATGGGCCTCGTGCAGCAGCAGGCGCAGCGAGTCGTCGAGAAGGCCGAGGGCCGCCTGGCCAAGCAGGCGAAGCTCGACGGCGACATCACCATGGTCACGAGCACAGCCCTCTCTTCCGAGTACGACGAGGGAGCCAAGCAGCTGCTGAGCATGATCACGACAAACGACAAGGCGGCGGCGCTGGTGGCGCGCGACCCGCCGGCCTGCGCGAGGCTGTCGGTGCTGGCGGAGCAGGTCGGACTGCTGCAGGAGCAGGCGCAGGCGTGCATCGATGAGGCGGACTTGAACCGGCACCTGACGGAGCTCGGAGCTTGCATGCCCGGCACCCGGCTCGTACCTGGGACGATGTACTACCACTACACGCAGAACGGGAAGGAGGTGCTCTCGCGCATTGCCCACGACGAGTGGGCCAACTATGACGAGTACCACGGCAAGTTCTTGTACGACTTCGACTACACCTTTCGCAGGCAGATCGGCACGCCGAGCGGGATCGAGGTGATCACACAGGCGCTGCTGCCGCAGCTCACGGACAAACGGGCAGCGGCGTCGGGGGACGAAGTACACGTCCCGAACGTGCCCGAGACGCCCGCTGTCGTGTGCCCGGTACTCTCGCGTTGGTAGCTCTTCCCTCCACGGTGTCGCGTGTGTTGGCCGGCCAGTGTTGCAAGAGATCGACGTGTCTCCTCAGCTGAGCCGGTACCACAGTATACCACATGAGAGCTAATAGTGCGTTTGGTGTGAGAGCTTGCGTGAGCCGGTTGTAATCCGTTGAGATCTCTGTGACGAGGTCTGAAGTGTGACGTGCGAGGAGCTCTCTCGTACCGATCCCTCGCGAGCGGTATACTGCGCTTTATACTTTATGTCAACTCTACAGGCACCGACACAGGTTCGGCGCCGGGCACCGGTCTCGGGAGATGAACGGCCTGCGGGCCGACTCCTTCACAGAGCTGTGACTACAGCAGCTGGGCGCGGCGCGGTGCTGCTAAAATCAATACCGCCAATCAGTTGGCGATGCTCATCTGCCATCGGCGCGCCAGCGCGGAAATCTCCTCGTTGGTAGTGCCTGGCACGGTTGCCACGTTCAGGCTGACGTCTTGAGGCAGCGCGTCAGCGAGCACCCGCCAGGGCGTAACCGGCACCGTGTTGCTTACCGCGTTCAGAGCAGCCTCAACGCCCTGCCCGATGCCGTGCGCATAACAGTACTCCTGCACGCCCAGGTACGTGGGCGCGTGCGCGGCCAGAGCAGCGGCGACGGCAGCCTCCACCGCTGGCGAAGGGGCAGCGGCTGGAGGAGTGGCATCAGCAGTGGCCGCCTCGGCTATGCGCCTGCTGGTGGCGATCACGCTGGCCTTGGGAGCCACTGGCTGCGGCTGTGCCCACGTCAGTGCGCTCCCAGGAGGCCAGGCGAACGCTGAAGCCGATGCGGGCCAGAGCTGAGTCATGTCTCGCCAAGAGCAAGGCGCGGCCAAGCTTTCCACTTCTGGAAAAAGAAAGCTTTTCCCCATTTCCCTGAATAAGAAAGTCCATCCCTCCCTTGGGTTGTGTGTTTTCTTTCTTTCTTTAGAAAGTCTGTCGGGACCCTGTCCTTCTCCCACCCTTCGTTTGGCGTGCCCGTTTTATTTATTTATTAAGAAAGTCTGTGAAAACTTCTGTCCTCGAGCTCAGTCTCCAGGGGGGCGCAGGGGGGTGGGGAGCGTGTCAGAGTGAATGGTGGAACTAGCCATGACGAAATACTACATGTAGTAAACGGTCCTACACGCACTCTATGGACGAAACCTAATCGGTCCTGTGTCTCCAGGGACACGGTGACTCCTCTTGTCTCCGACGAACGGCGGTCAGCTTCTCTCTTGCATACCGTACCCCCTCGGGCGCATCGGCGCGATGCCACCGCCCGGGCCAAACACGTCCTCGAAAGCGCCGTGCGTGCTCTCAATCAGAGCGTCGGCATCAACCAAACGCCAGACGACGTGCGCTGCGCCATCCGTGGACCAGACGGGTGGCCATCCCTCCGCACCCTCTACGCCCTCCTCTCCCGGCGGCAGAGCGACGGCCGCCGCCCGGATTCGGCCGCAGAAGCGGTACGGCCGGCGAGAGCTGCGTGTCTGCGGGCGGCAAAATAGGAGTAGCTCCACCTCCCCTCTCAGCGCGGGCTGCACCCAGCCGTCAGACAGCCGCTGGTCGCGTCCAAAGTACCACGAGAAGAGGACCTCGCCCGCGAGCTCGCCGCGCCCCTCGCGCCAAAACTGGTTGCGGTACTTTGCGCCCGGCCGAGAGCTCTGCGAGTTGATGTAGAAGCACGCCGACCCGTCTCCCCACAGCGTTAGCCCGCCCCCGCCCGCCGACGTGATCTCTCGCTCGTCGAGCTGCGCCTCCTCCGCCGCAGCCGAGCCGGCCGCGCACAGCCGCAAGACCTTCCTCCGGCCTCCGAGTGGGAGGCCGACGTACGAGGAGAGCATCGCCTCCAGCCCGGAGAGGGGGAGGGCCCGCGACGACACCGGAGCCAGCGACGGAGGGGACGGGGGTGGCTGCGGTGAGGAGGTGCGAGCGGGCGGTGGAGATTCCCGTGCGAGTGCGACCGACGCCCTCGCGTCGCCGCGCGGCGGGCTCGGAGGGAGCAGCGCCAGCCGGCTGAGCTCCTCCTCCAGCTCGAGCAGCACGAAAGCGTCGAGCGCCGCGTACTCGAGCTGCTCCGCCGACAGCGGCCTCGCGGCCCAGTCGGAGCTCTGGCGCGACTTGTCAAGACTCGCTCGCAGCAGCGCCTCGCACGCGCCGGCCAACCCAACCACCGTCCGGCGCGGCGAGCCGACCGCCCTCGTCGCGGCGCGCTGCAAGTCGCGCATGTTCGCGGCGCCTTCGGTGACGCCCGGCAGCGAGGTCTCGAGCCGGCGAAGGTCCTCGCCGGAGGCGAAACCGAGCTTCTCGCTTTCCTCGGCGCGGAGCAGGCGGAGGAGGCAGCGCCGCAGCTCCGAGCGGCTCTCCTCGGCGCCGGGCGAGGCGAAGGCGGCGACGTCGACGACAAAAGCCTCGCGCCGCGTGGCGAGCTGCAGCAGCTGCAGCGAGCCGTCGTCGTCGGAAGGGTCCGCGTGGCAGTTGCGCGGCCGCCACTCGCAGTCGAACGCAACAGGCTCTCCCCGAGACACCGCCTCGTCGAGCGCGGCCGAGAGGGCGGCGATCCCGGCCCCGTCTTGGACAGAGAGGACCCGTGGAGGCCGCTTCGGCGCACGGAGCGGAGGCGAGGAAAAGGGCCGCTCCTCGGCCGAGGCGGCGGCCCGGCGCGTCTCCGGCGTGCCTTGCTTCTGCGGCGGCCTCACTGATGGCGCGTCCTGCGGCTCCTTCTGCGGCTCCTTCTGCGCCTCTACCTGTGGGCTCGCGAGTAGCTCCAGCTCGCAGGCGACCAAGTCCGGCCCGGTGAGGCGAGGGTTGAGCTGCAGCCGCCCTCTCGCGCGGAGGAGGCTGCCCGCCCGGACCCTGCGCATTCGCGCGTGCGCCTCCTCCTCCCCGACCGAGCGCACAAACGACTTGCCGACAATCAGCTGGTAGTCGCCGGTGCCGGCGGGCAGCTCGAGCGGGCTGCCGTCTGCAGCCTTGCGCGGCGGCGCCAGCACGCGCAGCGTGGCGAAGAGCAGCAAGCGCGCCTGCCTCCGCACGCGCAGCACCTCGCAGCGAGGCAGCTCGACGAGGCCGTCGGCGAGAGGTCGCGCGGCTAACACCGCCGCAACGTCGCTGCGCAGAGGGCGCGCGCTCGGGCCGCCAGCTCGCTGGTCGAGGCCGCGCTCCTCCGCCGAGCTCGCGGGCTCTGGCGGCGCCAGCGCCGCGGGGAGAGGAGCCGCTGCTGACGCTGCTGCCGCCTCTGCCGCTGCTGACGCCTCTGCTGTCGCCGCCACCGTGAAATCTCCCACGACGGCGCACGAGGCTCGAAGCAGCTCTGCCGGGCTCGTGCGGAGATGCAGGCCCGGCTCGCCCGCTCCTGCGTAAACAGTTGAGCCGAGGTCGAGCACTCTGGAGTCCATGAGGACGCTCAGCGTGTCGCTCGCATCTGCGCATAGCGGAGGCACCTCTCCGGCGACGTGTCCCGTGCAGGCTTGCACCTCCGACGGCGTGGCGAGGCGTACGCGGCAGTTGGCCCATCGACCGACCTTCTTCATGTCGAGGCGACTCGAGCCGGAGGTCAGCACCAGTATCGGCTTGCCCGTGGAGGCTGTGCAGACGAGCGACTTCACGACTGTGGAAGCATCCTCGAGGCCGAGCGCAGCTGCAGCCTCGGCAGCCGTGTGAGTGGGCTGCTCGCCGGTCGACACAAAGTCGACGGCTGGGCTGGGCGATATGGTGGACAGAAACCGCAGTAGGCGAGGCGGAGAGGCGACAGCGACGGCCAGGGTCGCGAGCGTGTGCGTATATTGCACACACATACATGTGTATGTGCACATCAGAGTAAAAAAAAAGACACGGTCTTGAGTAACCGGGCATAAGCCGCCACTTTGAACGTGTGGGCGGCAGCTGTCTGTTTACAGGCGCTGGCCGCCCGCGCGCGCGCCGGACCGGCTCCGGCACGTCCGGCGCTGGGCGGCGCGCGTCCACACTGCGCGTCGCGCAAAAGGCGAGCGCTCGCCGCCGCTACGGCGGCGGCGGCGGCCGACGGCCGACGGCCGACAGCCGACGGCAGACGGCAGACGGCAGACGGCAGACGGCAGACGGCATACGGCCTAGGGCTCGGCTGGGCGCGCACGCGCACGCGCGCGCGTCGCGCGCCACGCGTCGCTCCGCGAGGGCGCGCGCCAACCGCGATTCGAACCGGGGCCAAAAGGCGCCTGGAGCGACCGCGGTCCGGTCGCGCCACCGCGGCTGCGGGGCTGATAGAGCAGGCCGGCTGCGGCTCCTGATGTACCTCCGCTTTTGGGTGGCGGTCGCGCGCTGCCGACGGCGCTCGCCGGCGCTACGGCGCTCGCGGCGCGCTCGTGGCGTTCAGGGCGGCTCGCACACGCACACGCACACGCACACACACACACACACACACACACACACACACACACACACACACACACACACACACACACACACACACACACATGCACAGACACACAGCCCCTTCCCCTCCCCCCTCAAGGGCGAGGACACGCACAGGCCGCACCTCTAGTGAGGCCCGCATAGTATGTGGGAGACTCGTGCCGCCGCCCCTGCCACCCCTGTGTCAGTGTGCCTGTGGTAGGAGAGACTGCCAGCGACAAGCTGGAGGCAGGTCGCTAGACTGAGATGAGACCGCCAGTGGATGTGGGAGTCCACCGCGCACCGCGCTGCGAGCCTGTCGTGTCCCTTGTCAGGAGCAGGAGAGCCCCACCTGTCCCCCTGATCGTTCTTCCAAAATCCTGCTCGTGCAGGTGGGGACCCTGTCCTCGTCCCATCCCTCGTTTGGCGTGTCTGTTTTCTTTCTTTCTTTCTTTCTAAGCCGCCAGTGGCATTTCTTTCCACCCAAGAAGCCCGTTTGGGGCGGGGCGACCGAATATTCATTCTAGCCGCAATGCCTATTAAAAATAATCGGGCAACTCCGCCTCTACGTCAGGGTCCAGCGGCTCATCGCAACGCGCGCTGTCGACATCGCTGGCTGCATCGTCATCGGAGCTCTCGTAGTCAAGGTCTTGCTCTCTCACAGTGAGCCCTAAGCTCACCATGAAGTCCGCGAGCCGGCCCGTTTGTGCCGTTTGCCCCTCGAGCGGGAGCACCCACAAGTGGGGGAGTGTGGGGTCACTAGGCTGGCCCGGCGGCGGCGGCGGCGGCAGCAGCGCTGGCGGCGCGGCGCCATCTGCGTCCAAGCCACACTCGGGCAGCGGTGCGCTGACGGCCGCGAACGTTGCGGACACCCACGGCTGCGACGGCTGCAGCAGCGCCGAGAGGCTACCACTCTCGCGCCGGCGGCGCTGCTTCAGGCAACACTCTGTGCGCCGGCTGCCGCGACTGCCACAGCGTCTGCATACCGAGCATGCGCTGCCGCCGCAGCTGAGGCCGCGCGTGCCTCTCCGATCGCATCAGCCGTGGTGGCCCGCTCGGCCGCCGCCGCCCATCCAGCTTTCGCAGCCCGGGCTGTCAATGTCCGCGCGAAAGCTGTAGCTGCAAGAGCGTCTGCCTCGGGCATGCGCCGCATCCGGTTCGCGTCAACCTGCGCTCCCAAAGCCTTGCTGCGCCAAAATGCATATGCTTGCACGTGCGTGGAATCGTCAGGAAGCGCCCCCCACGGATTGAAGCCCGCCGCCTTTGCACGTGTGAGGTTTAGCTCCATGAACTGCAGCGTGCTCCGTACCTGCTGCCCCGCTCTCGCTGCATCCCGAGCGTCGCGACGGTGCTGCTGAGCGAGCGACTTCTCGCGCTGCAGCTCCCGGCGATCGCGACGTCGCTGCTCCGTGTTGGGGTCGGCTGGGCGGCCGCGGGGCCGCTTTGCTGCGGGTTGCGCAGCGGGCGAAGCTAGGGCGGCGTCCGACACGACCGTTTGACGCTGCAGTTGTCTCTCCGCCTGCCGCTTGCGTGCCACACCTTGCAGCCGCGCCTTCTCCTCGCGCCGGCGCTCCTTCATGAAGATCTCGTACGTGTCGTTTGGCGGCTCGTCGCCAAACTGCACCGGCCTCGTCTCCGTCCAGAGCAAGTACTCGCGGTAGCGCTGTGCTGCGGCCGGAGAAGGGTTCTCGCGCCGTCTACAAGCCGAGACCTTGCGCAACCGCTCACGCTCGCGCTCTCGCCGCGTACTCGATGCAGGGACGTCGTCTGGAGCGTTCGCGTGGCGACTGGCGGCCGCGCAGCCCTGCGTGCCAAAAGTGCGTGACTCCATTTCCTTCTAGAGGCGTCTGGATGCAGTCTTGGATGGTGTATTAGGCGGGTGGGCGCCAGGTGGGCGCTTGGTTGATGGGCGCCCCCCACTGCGCACTGGGGCTCTGCTTGTTCTTGACGTCGTTGACCCACAGTTGGCACGCTCAGGGGATTTGAGCCAGTTGGTACGCGTCTTGCGCGCCTGCTTGTTGATGTTTTCGGCGTCGCCCGCCACCGACCGCCATGGTGCATGGAGATCTGCTGCGTGGTGGACGACAAAGGAGGAGGCGCTCGCCGACGCCGCCTTGGTGGGCGGCGCAATGCCACCCAAAGTTTCCACAAAAAGAAAATCAATCCGGCGCGCACAAACTGTGTATGTGGTGGCGGCGTGCCGTCCTCCCACCCTTCCCTTGAATTGTCGTTTTCTTTCTTTCTTTTAGACGAGTCAAATACAGCAAAAAAAGGGGTGCTCACATGTTTCTGCACTTGTCTGCTAACAAGATACCTAGACTTTTGTAGAATTTTACAACAAAACTCCCTCGCACAACACTGGGCACGGGACTGGCGCGCACTGGCACTAACACTTTTGTAGAAACCCAAAATTACGCATTTTACCGCCATTCCGTCGCGCGCCCAATAACTCTGCATACATGCATATTCAAGCGGTGCCGCCCACCTACACCGCGCGCCGCGTTGCTGCTCCCTCGAGCGGCCTCTTCGCATTGCTCGGCTGCGCCACCTTGCTGGCCCTCGCTGGCCAGAGCTGGCGCGGCTTCTTCTCTGCCGTTGAGCTGACTCCGTGGCCGCAGCAGAATGCGACGCCGATGTTTGTCCTCGCGCTTGGAGTTGAGGGCAGTAGTCATCATGGTGTGGATGACATTATCCTTCAAAGTCTAGCGCATGAGCGCTGCCGCGTCGACGATAGTTGCGACGCGGCCAAGAGTGGCGAGTGTTTGAAGAGAACGCATTTCCGAGATCGCAAGCTGCGGCTGAATCTGTATGCCCAAAGCTCGAGGGATGGGCATGTCCTCCATCCTACCGCGGTGGACCAGATCATTGCTGGCAGCCCGGCGGGATCAGTCTTTATTGAGGACGGTTCTTACCCGTGGGGGTTTCGGCTGCGCGACCCTCCTCATCCACTCAACCTATCCACAGCCCTGGGGGTGTTGGATCAGGCGCAGCCGCAAATCAGCGTGCGCCTTCTGCTTCTGGTTCGCAACTTTGGCTCTACCGTCTGGAGCCATCACGACTGGGACAATGGGATGGCATCACACGCGGAGAGGCTGGCCAGTCACCTCGCATACCTGGGCGCAGAGTTGGAGCGGCTCCCGCGTGACGACTGGTTTGCCGTTCCGGTGGACTGCCTTTACAGCGGCGGGAGCGCGACGCGCGAGGCCTTTGCGGCGTCGCTAGCCAGCTTCCTCGGCTGGAAAACGCGCTGCTGCCTCACCTTTGATGGCTTCCGTGCATCCAACCACCACTTCCGCACGCAAGCGTCGCCGGCGCAAGTTGCGGCGATGGATGCGATCGAGGCCCGCAGGCGACCCGAGTGGGGATCACTCGCAGCGCTATATCAAGCTGCGAATCGATCAGCAGCGGACCCAAAGGAGTGCGATGCGATGATGAGCAAAGTGTTTATGTGACTCGAGTACGACCGTGGTACGCTGACGACGGCGTCTTGAACCATGGTC
Source organism: Emiliania huxleyi CCMP1516 (assembly GCF_000372725.1). Classification (NCBI taxonomy): domain Eukaryota; phylum Haptophyta; order Isochrysidales; family Noelaerhabdaceae; genus Emiliania; species Emiliania huxleyi. Next base: position 379,418 of record NW_005197576.1, on the reverse strand, counting down.
CATGCATCGCTCCCCCTGCCCTCCCGCTGCCTCCCGCCTTCGACAAGCGCGAAGCGGCCACCCATCGTCCGAGCCTTGAGAAGTGAGCGCGCAGGAGTGCCCGCCTATAGTTAAAAAGGTGTTTGTTGAAAGATGAAATAGAGTACGTAAGTTGTTGCTTGCCTGAGCCCTGGCTGTCAGGCTGTCAGGTGCTGTCACAGGTGCCGATCTGTCACACAGGCTGTCAGGCACTGTCAGGCACTGTCAGGTGCCTCTGTCAGACCAGCTGTCAGGTGCTGTCAGTGCTGTCGGGTGCTGTCGGGTGCTTGTCTGACATCAGAGGGGATCTGTAGCTGTCGGGTGCTGTCGGAGCTGTCGGGTGTTGCTGTCAGACGCTGTCGGAGCTGTCAGAGTTGTCGGGCTGCTGCTGCTGTCAGAGACGCCGGTGCTGTCAGGTGCTGTCGGTTGTGGTGCTGTCGGGGTGCTGTCAGGCTCTGACACATTGTCCACACTTATGACATTATCAAGAGGAGACCAGCAGGACTCTACTACACATACTCTAGTCTCTACTCTGCCTAGAAGGGGTCCGCCTGGGGAGCGCAGATGGCGGCGCAGGCGCAGGCGGCGGCGGCGGCAGCGCGGCACAGACGGCGGCGGCCACCCCCACCCAGACGCCGTAGGCATATGACTGTAGGGCCCCAGAAGGCTAGCTGGTAGCTTCATTTGTAGTAGCACAGCCGCCGGTGCTAGAGAGGGGTCCGCAGAGGTGGGGCGGGAGGGACGGAGGGTTGAGAGAGAGACCCATGACCAGCCCATGAATACATGGACCACATGTGCATGTCTTTGCATGTTTTGTTATACCCTCATGGGGCGCAAGAAAGAGGCTGCACGGCTGTGTACGGTCTGTGCTGCTGTCGGGCTGGTCGGGCTGTCGGGCTGTCAGCGCTGCTGTCAGGCCACTGTGTGCTGTCGGGCTGTCAGGCAGCTGTCAGGCTGTCACGTTAGGGCCTGACAGCGACGGAGCCCCTCTGATGTCAGACTCTGCTGTCAGGCTGTCAGATACGTGCTGTCAGACTGTCAGAGAAAGTGCTGTCAACGCTGTCAGGCTGTCGGGGGCACTGCCAGGCGCTGTCCGGGTTTGCTGTCAGGCTGTCAGACCAGGGCTTAGGTCGTTGCATCGTGTTGACTCTCATGACTGTGTTTTGTGAGACTCGAAGCTCTAAAGCGTAAAAGGAGAGGACTGAGGTGCTCTATGACTGCACTCTCTGTGGTGAACGCGTGAAAAGGTGTGTTTCAGATGCAGCATTACGTTTAGCGGTTTGTCCACAGTGTTGAGACTTGAGTGCGCTGTCGAGAGTCGGAACTCCAAAAGCAAGGTAACACCGATAAAGTATGAAGTAAAACACACAAGGGGCACAGAGAGGGCGCACATCGTGAGATCGAGTACGGCAGGAGTATGGCCGGCTGGCGACGCGCGTTTTTGCCTAAGTCATGGCTCACGCGCGTGGCTCACGCCCGCCTCCTCCGGCTGACGCTCGCGCCAGTGCTCGTCGCGCCAAGCGCCATCCTCATGGCGTGCGGCTGGACGACCGTCAGCCGCATGCCCAGCACAGAAGCCTTGAGCGAGACGGACATCTCGTACTCGGAGCCCTCGAGCTCGTTCTGCAGCTGCACGATGGGCAGCTCGTACATATTCTGCACGCCGGCGTGGCGGCGCGCCTCGGGGTCGTCGAGGTCGAGCCGGTCGACGAGGTGCCGGAAATCGACGATCGCAGGCACGCGCGCCCAGCTGCGCGGCGGGAGGTGGGTGGCCTCGAGCACCGAGCCCTCTCCGACCAGGCGGCCGGCCCGGTCGCGCAGCACCGAGGTGGACTCGGGCTCGAGCGTGACGTTGAAGGCCGCCGGGTTGTAGAGCGGCACCTCGAACGCGAATGCAACCTCGGTCGACGGCAGCCCCTGCGCGCTACACCCAGACACCAAGTCAAGCACAACACGCTCCGCCGCCATCAGCCGCGGCTCTGACTCCGCCCCCGGCGCCGCCGGCGCCGTGCTCGGAGAGAGCGGCGGCGGCGAGGGCGGTGGCGGTGGCGGCGGAGGAGGAGGCGGCGGAGGCGGCGGGAGAAAGGGCGGCGAGAATAGCGCCTCGTCCCTGGCGGCTCCTCCGAGCAGATAGCCGGCCGCGATGCCGAGCGGAGTCACGGGCAAGATGGTGCCGAGCGCGCCGGTGGACGCGCCGGCGGCGGTGCGCAGGCCGTCGGCGGTCGCGCTGGTTGCCGTCGAGAGCCCGAAGGAGAAGGCGCCGCCCGCCACGCAGTCGAGGTCCTTGCCGAGCAGCTTGAGCACGGGGAGGGAGGGGTCGTACTCCGGCTCGCCAACCTCAAACGCGCCGGCATCGAGCAGCGATAGCGGCTCCCATAGCGGGTCGCCACAGCTCCCGCCGCTCTCGGCCACCGCCGCGCGCCGCCGGTTGGGCGCCGCCGCGCCGTCGCCAAACGACGTCGTCGCCGTGTAGGCGCGCCGCCGGTTGGGCGCCGCCGCGCCGTCGCCAAACGACGTCGTCGCCGTGTAGCGGATGGCGTGGCGGATTCCGGGCAGCGAGCGGGGCGATACCTCTGCGGATCCGAGCACGCGCATCTCCGTCCACCCTTTGGAGACGACCTGGCTCACCGCCGCTGCGGTCCCTTGGCTCAGCGCAATCTCACACCGCAGCGCGATGCGGCTGCTGCTCGCCGGAGCGAGCGGCGCGGCAGCACTGTCGCAGCGCATGATTGCGCCGTCCGCAAGCGTGGAGGGCGGATCGCCCGGCGCGGGCGGTGCCAGCGCGGCGACGACGCGATGCGCCGTCAGCGAGAAGAGAAGAGGGTTGTGGATTTCCACGGACGCCACGGCTCTCAGCACGCCTCGGCCCTCGGCCTGCGCTTCGAGCGCGAGGCCGCAGGCGCGCAGCCGCTCAATCTCAAGCGTCGCGTTCGACTCCCACGCTGTATCGCACACACGAAGCTCACAGACGGTGATCGACGCGGCAGGCAAACTCGAGAGTTGAGCTGCTGCGCCGAGGCCGAACGCACCCGCGACTGCGATGGCCACCTTGTTGATCCTCGATGGTGGCTGGGCTTGCGGCGGCGACTCAATCATGCCAACCCGTGTCTGACCTCTGTGGATCTCGAGACCTCGAGAGAATCTCAGGCCTCCGAGGGCCCAAGTCAAGAATTGGCTTTCTTTTCGTGGCGGGCAATAGAATTACGCTTCGAAAACTGCACTCCAAGTTGGCGGGCAAAAGAATCACGAACAGACGGCCGCCGCGCTCATGGTCATGCGCGCCCGGCGCCGGCTGCGGCGTCGCCGGCGTCCGGCGCGGTCACGTTCCGCGCCTCCACCTCGAGGATGCGCCTCTCGTCCGCCTCGACGATGGTGAAGCGCACGTGGTCGACCCAGAGCACGTCTCCGTCGGTGGGTATCTCGCCGGCCTGGTGGCAGAGGAAGCCGGAGAGCGTGGCGAACTCGGAGAGCGCCTCCTCGGACAGGCTGACCCCGAGGACCTTGCAGACGGCCTCGAGCTCGGCGGGGCCGTCGATGAGGTACGAGCCGTCCTGCTCACAGCGATCGGGCGTGTGAAGAGAGGCGGGCCCGCCCGCCCAGTCGGTCCGCGGCGGTTTGCTCCGCTCCTCGCGCCGCACGATCATGTCGATGTCCTCGAGCACCTCGTCGTCGTCGTCCTCGTCGTAGATTTTGCCGACGAGCGTCTCGAGGATGTCCTCGAGAGTGACAATGCCGGCCGTGCCGCCGTACTCGTCCACCACCACCACCTGCAGGGAGGCTCGGACAAGGTCCAGAGAAGGGCCCGCTGACGCGGCCGTGCTCGCCCGCCACCACGGACCATGTGCAGCCGCCGCTGCCGCATCAGCTTGAGCGCATTCATCGCCGACATGGTCTCGGGTACATAGACGATGTCCTCCATCAGAGACGAGGCGGGCAGCGTGCTCAGGTCGGCGCCCGGCCGGTCGACGTAGTCGATCAGCTCGCGGGTGAGGGCCACGCCGACCACCTGCAGCCGCGGGCGGCGCTTGGGCACTAGCGCTTGGGCGGGCCGCGTGGACTCGGCCAGAGGTTGGCCGGCGGGCCACCCTTCGCCACCTGGTCGATGGTGCCGTTGTAGACGGGGACGCGCGAGTACTTGTACGTCTGCGAGATTGCGAGCAGGCCTGCGGGGAGGGTCCGAGCAGGCTCAGCGGACGGCTCCGGCACTCGCGCGTCGTGAGGAGGCTGCGAGCCGCCTCGCAGCGAGTCGCCAACCTCGATGCCAACCACCTCCACCCGCGGCTGCATGATCTGCTCGACGGTCGCCTGGTCGAGGTCGAGCACGCCTTCGATCATGTCCTTCTCGTACAGCTCGACCGCGCCAGACTGCTTCGCGTTGAGCAGCATCATCCGCAGCTCCGGCTCGGAGACCGCCTCGCCGTCCTCCGAGGCGGTCACGCCGAGCAGGGAGAGCATCAGCCGCGTGCCGCCCGACATGACGCGGCCGAGCGGGTAGAGCAGGAAGGAGAACCAGTGGATGAGCGGCAGCGTCGCGCGCGCGACCGCCTCCGCGTTCGCCACCGCGAGCGACTTTGGGACCAGCTCCCCAAAGAAGAGGGTCATCAGCGTGAGCAGGGTCGTGGCGTACCCGACGCCCGCCTGGCCCCACACCTGCACCGCGACGTCGGTGGCGAGGGCGGTGCCGTAGATGGTGCAGATCGTGACGCCGACGAGCACCGTCGTCAGCACGCGCGTGATGTCCCCCTGCAGCTTCTCAAAGATCCGGCTGCCCGGCCGGCCCGTCCGCTCCTCCTCCTCCGCCTCGTCGCTCGCGAGCTGCTTGACCTTCCACGGCCAGAGGGTGGTGATGGCGGTCTCGGCGCCCGCAAACACGGCCGCAAGGCTGAAGAGCAGCATCCACAGCGCCGCCCGCCCCGCCAGCTCGCCGCCCTCCATGCGCCCCTTTGCGAGCGCCGCAGCCACGCTGCCGCCGCCGCCGCTCGCGAGCGCCGAGCCGCTTCGCAGCGCGACGCCTGCGGCCCAGCAGCAGATCGCCGCCGAGGACGACCCCGCCACGCGCCGCCACCACCGACGTCCCGAGCCGCCCGCCGCAGCGTCGCACCCGCCAGAGCGCTCGGCCACCAGACCGGCTTCGAGCCGCGCCTGCTGCCACGCGCTTGCGATGGGCGCGAGCGGCCGACGTAGCAGCGGCCGCGGAGGGCCGGAGGCCAGCGCGAAGGAGACGAAGGCGAGCGGGAGTGCTACCACCACCATCGTCTCGGTGCTCGTCGCCCACCGTGCCACCTTCTCCGAGACTGCCGAGCGCGCAGCCAGCAACCGGCCAAACTTTTTTTTATGGATGTTTCTTTTGAGCTAAGCCTTCGATGTTTTGAAAAACTGTTTTCTTTTTCACCGAAGTACAGCCGACTTTGTCTTGTGAGCTTGTTTGTGTCTGTGTGTCGCTCGTGCGTGTCGTCATCATCTGTCTAGCGTCCACCCATACCGCGTTGGTGTCCAGTCCGAGCCTGGCTGTTCTTCACCTTTCTACCTACCTACCTACCGACTCCCAGCTCTGGCGAGTACAGGCAAAGCTTGTGCTGTGAATAGCAGGCGTGGTCTGTAAACTTCTGTACCGTCGGGTATCTGTTTACAACTGTAAGATGAAGTAAACAGCAATAGATCCGGCCCTCAAGCGGCCTAATCGATACCCGGCCCTCACGGAATCGGTCCCTCGTTGTACAGCAATCGATCCTTCACAGCTGCCCGCCCTGCCAAACTTGCTGAGAATCGGTCCTCCCACCTGTGGCGCGAAGCTGGCATATATGTCTCCCGCCCTCGGCGTGCCTACCGCGCAGCGGCGGCAGACCACCCTCCGGTTCGAGGGGCGCCTGGGGCTGAGCGGGCTGCCACCGCCAGAGTTTGGCTCGCCCACCGGCGGGCTGCCTCCGCTCGCCACCCTGCCACGGGTCGCAAGCCCTCTGCCGGCCGGAGCGCAGGCTGCGCAGGCTTCCTCCACAAAGAAGCGCAAGGCGCCAGCTGCGCTCGTCGACGGTGCTAGGCCTGTTGCTGCTTCTCTCTCCTTGGGCTACAGCCGCACTGTCCACTGAGGGAGGGTGTAGAGGAGTAGAGTGTAGAGCGCTGTAGAGCTGTAGAGATGGGAGAGCGCTGTAGAGCTGTAGAGCTCTACATCCGCCGCGGGACGAGGCGGGTGCGTTGTAGAGCGATGTAGAGGCGCTCTACAACGTGAAATCTCTACAACAAACTCTACATCATAAGCGGCGAACGAGGCACGGACCACGGTCGCTCTCCGACATGAGGCGCGTTGCACTTG
>NW_005197576.1:371174-372990 GCF_000372725.1 Emiliania huxleyi CCMP1516 | reverse complement strand
GCAGCGCGATGCGGCTGCTGCTCGCCGGAGCGAGCGGCGCGGCAGCACTGTCGCAGCGCATGATTGCGCCGTCCGCAAGCGTGGAGGGCGGATCGCCCGGCGCGGGCGGTGCCAGCGCGGCGACGACGCGATGCGCCGTCAGCGAGAAGAGAAGAGGGTTGTGGATTTCCACGGACGCCACGGCTCTCAGCACGCCTCGGCCCTCGGCCTGCGCTTCGAGCGCGAGGCCGCAGGCGCGCAGCCGCTCAATCTCAAGCGTCGCGTTCGACTCCCACGCTGTATCGCACACACGAAGCTCACAGACGGTGATCGACGCGGCAGGCAAACTCGAGAGTTGAGCTGCTGCGCCGAGGCCGATCGCACCCGCGACTGCGATGGCCACCTTGTTGATCCTCGATGGTGGCTGGGCTTGCGGTGGCGACTCAATCATAACTCAACCGCGGTGCGTCCTTGCCGGTGGGTGTGCAGCGTGGGCCCAGCCGCTCCGTGTATCTCGAGACCTCGAGAGAAGTGAGCAGGCCGCGCGAGGGCCCAAGTCAAGAATTGGCTTTCTTTTGGCGGGCAATAGAATTACGCTTCGAAAACTGCACTCCAAGTTTTAAAAGAAACACGAACAGACGGCCGCCGCGCTCATGGACATGGTCATGCGCGCCCGGCGCCGGCTGCGGCGTCGCCGGCGTCCGGCGCGGTCACGTTCCGCGCCTCCACCTCGAGGATGCGCCTCTCGTCCGCCTCGACGATGGTGAAGCGCACGTGGTCGACCCAGAGCACGTCTCCGTCGGTGGGTATCTCGCCGGCCTGGTGGCAGAGGAAGCCGGAGAGCGTGGCGAACTCGGAGAGCGCCTCCTCGGACAGGCTGACCCCGAGGACCTTGCAGACGGCCTCGAGCTCGGCGGGGCCGTCGATGAGGTACGAGCCGTCCTGCTCACAGCGATCGGGCGTGTGAAGAGAGGCGGGCCCGCCCGCCCAGTCGGTCCGCGGCGGTTTGCTCCGCTCCTCGCGCCGCACGATCATGTCGATGTCCTCGAGCACCTCGTCGTCGTCGTCCTCGTCGTAGATTTTGCCGACGAGCGTCTCGAGGATGTCCTCGAGAGTGACAATGCCGGCCGTGCCGCCGTACTCGTCCACCACCACCACCTGCAGGGAGGCTCGGACAAGGTCCAGAGAAGGGCCCGCTGACGCGGCCGTGCTCGCCCGCCACCACGGACCATGTGCAGCCGCCGCTGCCGCATCAGCTTGAGCGCATTCATCGCCGACATGGTCTCGGGTACATAGACGATGTCCTCCATCAGAGACGAGGCGGGCAGCGTGCTCAGGTCGGCGCCCGGCCGGTCGACGTAGTCGATCAGCTCGCGGGTGAGGGCCACGCCGACCACCTGCAGCCGCGGGCGGCGCTTGGGCACTAGCGCTTGGGCGGGCCGCGTGGACCTCGGCCAGAGGTTGGCCGGCGGGCCACCCTTCGCCACCTGGTCGATGGTGCCGTTGTAGACGGGGACGCGCGAGTACTTGTACGTCTGCGAGATTGCGAGCAGGCCTGCGGGGAGGGTCCGAGCAGGCTCAGCGGACGGCTCCGGCACTCGCGCGTCGTGAGGAGGCTGCGAGCCGCCTCGCAGCGAGTCGCCAACCTCGATGCCAACCACCTCCACCCGCGGCTGCATGATCTGCTCGACGGTCGCCTGGTCGAGGTCGAGCACGCCTTCGATCATGTCCTTCTCGTACAGCTCGACCGCGCCAGACTGCTTCGCGTTGAGCAGCATCATCCGCAGCTCCGGCTCGGAGACCGCCTCGCCGTCCTCGGAGGCGGTCACGCCGAGCA
>NW_005197576.1:359585-360808 GCF_000372725.1 Emiliania huxleyi CCMP1516 | reverse complement strand
AACTGATCACTTTGCGCAGCAGCCGTCCCTTCGCCGACTGGACGGCAGTGCGCTGCGTTGTCGCTCTGTCGTGCACGCTCTCGTGCCTCGTTGTTGTGACACGGGAGTAGAGTCGAGAGGTAGCCCTCGACGAGACGACCGGCGCTGCGATGCCAGACCTCGCTGCCGCCGAGCTCAGCATTCCGGCCGAGCAGAACCCCGATCCCGCAAAGCCACTGGTGATGCCCGTCGACTCAACAGTGGTAGGCTCTACCCTGCGCTTCATTCCGTGGTCGGCGGTGAGCAATCTGGCCTTCCTCAATCTGCCCCCTCCTCCTCCAGGGATGCAACCGTCGTGGGTCCAGATTCCGCAGTGGGTCGCCATCAGTGCGCTTCTCCCGTTCTGTGAGCCCGAGCCCGCTGTGGCCACCTACTTTGACAGACTCAGCGTCTTGCGGCTGGCCGTATTGGCCGCGGCTTGGCACCGCATCCTCGGTGCCTTGTCCGACCTCGGCGTGTTCGGCACGGTGCACGTGGATGAGGATACGTTCCGTACGGTGTGCGTCCAGAAGGAGGCTGGGCACGGGCTCTGCCGGTCGGCGGCGATAGGAAATGACAGGAACCTTGACTTTCGGCAGCCGGGTCGACGGCCAGAGAGAGCGCGCACGCCGAGGGTCTGCTGCGGTGACGTTCCAAGCCGCGCCGCACGCGGAGAGGCACGCCCGTTACTGCTGCAGGCCGGCCGCGCGCGCGCGGACGTCCGGTTGCCTGGAGGCCGCCGCCGGAGAGGCTACATGCAGGATCGGCCCTCGCGAGGCGCAATTCAAAGCGAAAGCCATTCCCACACCGAACCAATTTTAGTTAACCCAATGGGTCCTCGAAGAGGGTACCCTACCCGGGTATCCGCCAGCAGAGCGCTCCAGCAACTCCTCGGCATGTCCCCCACATGTCTGCTCCCACTCTTCGCTTCCATCTGGCCGGCCCGCGCCCTGACACCACGCACCTCCTCGCTTCGAACGCGCACCGCTGCGTCCGCCTCCGCGCCCGGCGGCACACTAGATGCGCTCTCCGCATCGCTTCCCTTCCTCGACGCCGGAATGTACACCCGCGACGCTCGATACTCCGGTCTGGGCGTCACACTGACTGGGAGAGAGGCCTGCGCGGCCGCCGCGCATGCCTGGCGCGACACGCTACCGTCGCGGCTGCGCAACTTTGCCGTAGACGGGATGACGGTCCTGCCTCCT
>NW_005197576.1:355990-357084 GCF_000372725.1 Emiliania huxleyi CCMP1516 | reverse complement strand
GTGCCGCCTCTCTCTCGCCCACTCTGCCTCTCGCTGCCTCTGCCTCTCTCCCTCTCTTGCCTCTCGGTCTCTCTGCCTTGAAGCGGGCGGTGTCGTCTCGGCTGAGCGTGGCTTTGCAGAGGGTCCGCGCGGTGACGTCCTCGAGGAAGCGGATCTGGTAGAGCGTCTTCGTCGCGCGGTCGCCCTTCATCAGCGCACCGAGGTCCTCTCTCTGCCGGAGCGAGGGCGAGGCCGTCAGCAGTCCCTCGGGGTGGCGGCAGCAGCGGGAGGCAGCGAAGTTTGCAGCGGCGCAGTGAATTCTCGGGTGGCGGCAGCGGGCGGCAGCGTACGCGGTATTCCAGCTCCTGCGGCGCGCAGTACGGCAGCTTGTAGTAGTTGTACACCTCGTTCGGGTTTGCAAAAGGGCCGACCTAGCAGTAGCGGCGGGTTTTGCCACTCAGTCCTCGTTTCTTGCGCGGCATCTGCAGCCGAGAGTCGGCGAGGACGGCAGAGATTGGGCGGTGTTGCGTCTGGGTTGGGGCGGTGGAGCCGCCATTTGCGGAGCAGGAGCCGCCTTGTTTGCATAGAGCACGACCTCCGAGCCCTTCTCGTAGCTGGTCTCGGAAGCCGCAGGCGGTAGCAGAAGTCCCACGAGCAGCACGGGCCACGCTGGTGCTAGCGAGCGCATGCCAGAACAGAGACGGCGGCGCGCAGAGTCGGCCAACGTCAATGTGGCGCCGGCGCCGGCTCAGGGCATCGAGTTTGAAGAAAAGATAACGTCCGGGCTCAGCGGAGCTGGGAAGAGGACCGCCGCAAGCGGCGTGGCGTGGAGCGGTTGTGCATCCCTCCGGGGGCCCCTCTGCGCCGGGGAGGCGTTGTTGGAGGCTAGGACGCAAGCGTCCGTCGCCCTTTTCAAACTCGGGGCCCACTCCGCTACGCTCCGACCCGAATTTGGAGGGCCTGAAAGTTTAAGGTGTTGCTGCGCAAAAGGGGTCGGACACAGGGCGCAGCTCATGCTAAGAGCTAGAAGAGGAGATAGAGAGAACAACCACCCTGTCCCGTTATTGCGTACAGACCCGTACACCAACACCACAAAACGCTCTCTCTCTCCTGTC
>NW_005197576.1:338250-354790 GCF_000372725.1 Emiliania huxleyi CCMP1516 | reverse complement strand
GATCCGTCAAGCGATACACTCCGTTCCTATCACATATTCTCCCACCCACCGGGACGCAAAACGCTCTCGGCGAGAGCCACAAGAAGGCGTCCACACAGCAAGCCGCTCGTCGGACAGGCGTGCTCGCTCGATGCCGGCGAGCGCATTGCGCACGCTTTGAACGGTGGCGAAGCCAAAAACACCGATGGTGGCCGTCCGCTGGCGTGAGCGGCGGCGGTCGAGACCTCACCCTTCGCGCCGACGACCCAACCTTACGCGGAACAACCCAACCCCCAACCAACCCAACCCAACACCAAACAACCCCACTGAAAGCACGATTCTCCTGTTGGGCCCTCGGCCTGGGGGGGGGTGAGATTAAAGAATTTTTTGCCTTCCCTTGGGTTGTCTGTTTTCTTTCTTTCTTTCTGGCAAATCAAGTTCTTGCGGTTGGTTTTGGTATTTGGAGGGGGGGGCCTCGATTCTTGCTTCCTCCAGAGTAAAAAGAATTCCAAAGTTGCTTCCTCCAGAGTGCCTCGATTTGAGAGATGTCCTCTTCCACACACATGATCAACAGTCTGGCTGGCCCACGAGCAAGTGTAAAGGGTAGTCTGCTCATAGTCCCTGAAGGCCCTCCTCGCCGCTCTCGTTGTACGAATAAGAGAAACGGGAGGAGCGGAGTTTCTTCTTCGAAACCAGATCTAGATCTTGGTCTCTGTGCGTACGTCCCGATCGCAACGCCCCCCCATGCCGGTTCGGACTCGCCAAACTGGCCGAGCGAAGTGCAGTCCCAAGAAAGCAGCCCAAGGCAGTTCAGCGGACGACTATATCCTGGGGCCGCAGCTCGGCTCTGATGGCCGCGACAAGGCTGTCTACGAGGCGCGCAACCCTGTCGGGCGTGTGGTGGCTGTCGCTCAGTTCAAGAAGACCAAGTCGGTCGCAAAGATCCGCAAGGAGGCCGAGTATCAGGGCCGTGCAGCATCGGCTGGCCTGGCGCCGGCCGTCCTCGAGGTGGACACCGCGCAACGGCGGCTCGTGATGGAGCTGCTCCCGGGAGGCACGCTCCTCGCCCTCGCGCGGTCTCAGGGCGGTGTGCTTTCCGCCAAGCAGCAGCGTGGCCTGGTCACGCTCCTCAAACGACTGGGCACGGAGGCGAGTATCGTGCACAACGACTGCGGTAATCCTTCCAACTTCATCGCAGATGCAATGAGACTGCACGAGGATGGCAATTTGGGTGCGCACTCGTGACCGGAACCTGGACCCGCTGACTCACGAGTGTATTGCTGGAGTCACAGCCGCCACCGAGGTGTAGGAGCGCTGCCACGGCTACGTCAGGGCACGCGGCAGCACTACGCCTTTTGGACGAAGGCGAGGTTTGCTTTGGCAGCAGTGGCTCGCAGGTAACCCCATGACGAGCGAGCAGGGCGGTCGCCTTGTCAAACCAGCAGCGGCCGCATGCGCCTGGGGTGCTCAGGCCGCAGTCGCACGCCACACGAGACTCAGCCTCGCTGGTCGATACTGGCGGGCTCGCAGGCCTCGATGAAGAACGGATGGAAGCCGTCGAGGTGCTGCTGAGGTGGTCTCCAGTGGGCTCAGGAGCCAAGTCAACGCGCGCAGGAGTAGAGCCCGGAGAGCGGCGCTCGTCGCCACTAAGGAGCGACGAGAGTGGCTCCTGCATTAGTGGACCACACTGTCCTTGGTTGGTCAGCACGGCCTTTGCTAGGTAACCAATCAACGGGGGCTCAAAGAGGAGGAGCGACGGCGTGGCGCGAAGCCTCCGGCTCTTACGCGCGTTGACCGTCCGAGCAGCCGCGATGAGCGCCGCGCGCTCTTTATCCAGATCGGACGCTGTCGGCTCTGCTGACATCATTAAAGAGGCAAGCTCAGTGACCTGTCGCCAACTTCTGGGCGGGTCCGCTAAGTCCGCTTCCTGAACTTCTGACATACACGTAATCCACGTCATTGATTTCCGTGAGACGTCGTCCGCGATTGTGCCGCGATCACGGTTTACGTCCCGGTGCAAATTAGCTCGAAGGCCGAAAGCAAGGTGGGGCGCAGGCGCCGACACCGACCGCCGCGACTGAGAACTAGCGAGACGCGCCCCGCGCCCAATAACCCGATCGATCGATATATCATATTTATTGGCTCACTCAACTCTTTTTGAGAGAGAGAGATTTGTGAAAACCAACAAGAAATTACGACTCTCACAGTGATTTGGGCTTGGCAGCTTGCCCGCCTCAGCCGAAGGCGAAGCCGTGGGGCCGCCGGTCCCGTAGCCGAGAGAGCCCGCGTCGATGAGTTCGACGCGGTCGGGAGGCCTTGCGGAGACACCAGCGAGTTGGCAATCGTACTTCATGGCGCCCGCAGAGTGGGGCTGGCCGACAAGTCTCTCTCTTTTTGTGTATTAGCCTATCTTACTACTTTCACTTGTGTGTCTTGTCAGTAGCTCAGTAGTGGAGGCCAGGGAGGCCTGTGTGCTCGAGAGTGCGGAGTGGCTGCAATCGTCTGCGCAAGCCAAGGCGCTCAACCAACAGCCCACCCGCCGCCGAGCAGCAGCACATGGACCGCTGTCCGCTCCGGTCGCGAGAGCGAGCTGCGAGTCGCATCAACGCGGGGGCCGACCGGTGCAAACGGCTTCAGATGAAGCTGCCCCCAGCAGGCGTCTTGGAAGGGATATCAAAATTATTCCCTATAAAGAGGCCCGAGCGGAACCGAGAACGGTGGCATAATTATTGCCAGCGCCGGCGGCGCGTTGCCCGTGACGGTTACTTTCCCCAGGATTGGTCTTCTCTGCCTGCGGGAACACCCTCGGGCGGCCGGGTGGGGCTGCGGCTGGAGCTAGCATGGCTCGGTAGAGCCGAGACCCCGTGTTGAGGCGGCGCTCCTGTGGGCGGCTTTGAATAAGCAGATTCGACCTCATCTCTCCAGTACTCTCATCCCAGTGGACGGACGTCCGTACCGTACGTCCCTTTGTGTGTTCCTCTCCCCGTCCGCGCAGCGAGACGCTCAGTCGGTGTCGGGGGTGTCGCTGGCGGCCGCAGTTTTCTGTGAGGCCGTGTGCCCGGACCGCTGCGGTGCCCAGGCCCGCGCAGCCAGGCGCCGAGCGCCATTCCCCAAGCTGCGGCTTTATCATCTCAAGCAAGTCCAGCCCCTTGGAGTGTGAACAAAGGCTTCGAGCCCTCCGGTCTACTAGAAAGCGACCGCCGTGGGAAGAGCGAAAAAAGCAAGCGAGTGAAGCAAGTCTCAGCACAAAAAATGCAGGACCGCGCGGTCAGCTCCACCAGAAGCTGACGGAGAAGCTCGTCTCGCGCGCCTCGACAAAGTGCCACCAGCGGGGTGGGATGTAGAGGGTCTCGCCCTCGCGCAGCAGCAGGTCGATGAAGGGCGTGCCATCAAAGAGCGGGAAAGCGGCCTCGTCGGCTTGGTCGGGGTCGAGGATGCGGCTGCTCACCTCGTGCAGCCCCGGAGGGTGCGGGTAGAGTCGATCCGAGTGCAGCGGCGAGTAGAGGCGGACGTACTTCGAGCCCACCACTTGCGCGAGCAAGTTGTGGTACCTGTCGTAGTGGAGCGGCGAGACGGTTCCCTTTGGCCCGAGCCACGCGTTGATCCGAAGCTCGCCCGCCACCGCCACCTCGGCCTCCCCCTCCGCCTCGTCCTCCTCTTCGAGCGAGAGCGAGCAGTAGTCGGGCACGGCGATGTCGTCGCGCAGCTGCGGCACCTGATCGAACAGCGCGTGCTGCGCGAGGTACGCGCGCCTGCCGCCCCCCTCCTCCGCTCGCTCGAGCTGGTCAACAAAGTCGGAGAGCCGGACGAGCTGCTCGTCAAAGTCGAGCGAGAGGTAGTGCTCGCCTGGTTGATTGAACATCGCCATTCCTTACTTGGGACAGCCTGATGACAGTCAAGCGAGAGGCAGCGCTCGCCCAGCTCCACAGGGACGGTCCTGTGCCCCGCCGCCCGGCGCAAGTAGGGCAGCGTCCAGCGGCGAGCGCCCATCGAAGGCCAACCGTCGATGGCGCCCTCGAGAAGCGCCTATTAGTACCAATTGATCATGAACTACGAATAGGACCAAGCCGCTGGTGGCACCCTCGAGAAGCGCCGGCTGCGACTGGCTCATGTGCTCGTTGAAAAAGTAGGCGAGCGACGGGCGGTTCAGCCGCGGCGCCTAACCTCGGGTCGTCTCGGGTCGTCTCGGGTCATCTCAAGGAGAGCGGCGGGCGGTTCAGCCGCGGCACCGGGTGGCCCCTCAGTGGCCGGTGGGCGGAGGCGGAAGTCGAGGCCGAGGCGGAGGCGGAGACGGCGGAGGCGGCGGCGGTGGCGGCGGCGGAGGCGGCGCTTGAAGCGGAGGCGGCGGAGGAGGGAGGGGGAGTGCCGCTCACGGCGAGAGCGATGCGGGTCGCCTCGCGCGCCGGCTCGAGGGAGCGGCCGCTCGGAAGGCGGCTCGGACCGGCGACCGCCGCGGCCCTCGCAGGCACCACGCCCTCGCCAGACGCGCCCTCTCCGCCGCCACCGCCGGCGGCGGAAAGGAGGGTCTCGAGCCGCCGCGCCAGCCGCAGCAGCGCGGCACGGAAGCGCGTGTCTCCCAGCATCAGCCCGAGGTCGACGGTGCGCAGAGCGCCGAGCAGCACCTCGCGCTCGGAGGCGGCGTCAACGCTCGTGCACGCCACCGCCGCGCAGTGGCACGCCGCTGCATAGGCCGCACGCCACACCGGCGCAACCTCGGTCCAATGGCCAGTGTGTAGTACCTTCCACGCCAGCTCTTGCGCCACCGCGCTGTGCTCCGCTGCCGCGCGCCAGTCTGCTGCGCCGACTGCATCGCTTGCACGCCCGAGAGCGCCAGCGGCAGCTCGGTCTGTCGCGTCGAGCTCCGCGACCACCGCCTCCAGGACGACTGCGTCCAAGGTCGACGCGTCTTCCTTGCGTGGCTTGACGCGCCGCGAGGCAGAGTACACCATGCGTGCGTGTGGATTCCTATTCTTTTTTTGCTGCGGCCCTCATCATGAAATTCTGCAAAAACCTGACCGGCCCCTGCGGTGCCCCTACCTACCTACCTACCTACCTACCCTACTTATGGGAAACTAAAAAAAATCATGGGATGCGTGAAGGTGGGGACTATTATACCAACTAAAGTGATGGCTGGTGGTACTCTCCTGCAACCACAGTCCTTCCCTGTGACATGGCAGGCCACACTCAGGCCCTACAAGCA
The DNA here is from genome assembly GCF_000372725.1 of Emiliania huxleyi CCMP1516. NCBI lineage: Eukaryota > Haptophyta > Isochrysidales > Noelaerhabdaceae > Emiliania > Emiliania huxleyi. The sequence continues at coordinate 349,611 of NW_005197576.1, read as the reverse complement.
GCAGATCCCCATTTGGGGACGTTTGACATCGTGATTTCCCCGGAAAATACTGTCCCGTTTTGCTGTTCACAGCTAGGGACGGCCTCTGCGGCAAAGTCAAACCACCCCACCTACCGCCTACCGCCCGGGCCTACCTACCGCAGCAAACCTTCGGCTCCCGCTCAGAGGCTCGCCGCGCCCGTGCGGCGCGCCGAGGCGGCGCCGAGGCCGGCGCCTTGCACCCGGCCCGCGGCCGGCACCGCCTCGCCCCACAACTGACCGCCCTGCGGCCCCTGCGCAGCCGCAGGCGTACCACAGGCGTCGCTCAAAAAGCGACGCCGGGTGTGGGCTGCTCCCTTGACCCGTCACCCGCCGCGCCCTCGCCCGGCCGCCTCACCGCTCACGGAGCGCTCGGCTGCTCGCCGCCGCCGCCGCGCGTCCCGCGCCGCCACGCATGCCCCTTGCCCTGACGCGCGCGCTCTGCAGCGGCGCAGAGCGCGCGTCCCTGGCACAGACGGAGCAGCGACCGCGCCAGCGGTCGCTGCTCCGCCCCCCCGTCGCGCGCGCCGCGCGCGCGCTGCCGCCGCCGCCGCCGCCGCCGCCCCCTCCTCGCCGTCTTCCCCACCCTACCCTCTGTTGCGCGCGCGCGCCGCGCGCTGCGCGCCCCCGCCCCCGCCCCCGCCCCCGCCCCCGCCCCCGCTCCCAAGCGCCCCTTCCCCGGTAGGTGTGCGTAGAAAGTGGAACCAATCGAGAGGTGGCAGAAGCCGCCGTGTGTGACACATCTTGCGGCACGTGAGAGTGAGACAGAGCCCCGGCAGCGGCCAGCGCGCGCGCAGCGGCCAGCGCAACAGGCGTTTCAAACAGCAAACGGGACGGCCTGCGCAGCCTCTAACTATTCTTTTTCTGCTGTGAAAATAATTTCCAGCGCGAGGAGAGGGGAAAACCCGACGGGAGGGCCCAGACCTACCCTACCTACGACCTACCCCATGATGAGGGTCGCCGCAAAAAAAGAATACATGTGTGGGTAGGTAGGTAGGTAGAAAGGTGAAGAACAGCCAGGCTCGGACTGGACACCAACGCGGTATGGGTGGACGCTGGACAGATGATGACGACACGCACGAGCGACAACAACAAACAACTGCTGCTCCACGAGACGTTCGGCGGCGGCTTCTCGCCCACCGCCGTTCTCAAGCTGCGCCGCCTCGCGCGCAAAGTCGCGCGCGGCAGCGTTGACCGCACGGCCTACTCGCCCAAGTACTCGCTCTCTTTTATGTCCCACCATGCAGAGCGCATCTCTCTCTCTGTTGTGCGAGGCGTGAACCGCGCCATTCGCTCTCACCTGGCAACCCTGTCTGCACGTCTCGCGCGCGCGTGAACAGGGCTCCAGGCCCCAAATTACGTGTGAGTGTTAGAGTTGTTTGGTATTGCTAAAAATCTCTCTCTCAACAACAAACAAAGTTGTGCGAGGCGTGAACCGCGCCATTCGCTCTCACCTGGCAACCCTGTCTGCACGTCTCGCGCGCGCGTGAACAGGGCTCCAGGCCCCAAATTACGTGTGAGTGTTAGAGTTGTTTGGTATTGCTAAAAATCTCTCTCTCGAGCGACACACAGACACAAACAAGCTCACAAGACACACAGCCAGCGGGCTGCCACACACCCTGAGTCGGCGTACACATAACTCAAGGCCATATCCTCCCTGTCGCCCCCCCCAGCACTCCACGGTGCCAAGAGTACAAACAAGGGCACAAGAGGTGATCCCCGAGACTGCTCAGTGCCCGAACCCAGCAAGTGAATGCCGTCCTGCGCCGACACCGCGTAGCCCCAGTAATCGCATTCGATGAGCAAAGGGGCGGCCTCCGTAGTAGAGGTAACGCCGGTCGCCGCGCTCTATCCAGCTCCCCCCGTCGTTGATGGCTTTGTCGTTGAGAGCAACGTGCCACAGCAGGCTGCTATGCAAGCAAGTACAGACGAAGCGATTGCGAGGGTGATACAGGCAGATGAGGACGAGGCTACGCGCCGCGCCGTCGAGGCTGCCTGCGTGGCGCAGCGCCAAGCAATCTCTGCAACTTGGGTGTCCCCCGCTGCCCCAGTCCATGCGGTGAGCCAAGGCGGGGCTGGAGCGACCTGCGGCTGTGGGGCCTGCCACTGCCGTCAGCGCGATGCAGCCGCATGGGTCTCTCCTCTCACGGATCTCGCCCCGAATTTGCGCCCCCGCCCCACTACTGCTGCATTCTCTGCAGGCCTGCTGCGGCTGCACCGCATTCGCCATTGGGGTGGGTCTGTGGGGGTTGGGCTGCTGCTCGCCAGGTGACGCACACCAGCTAGGAGCGCTGGGCGGCGGTGCTCTCTCATCAGCTGCCACGTTCCGAGCAGGCGGTGCAATTTACGGCCTGTTCCACGGCACGAGCGGTGAGGCCACACACCGCTCGCCGCGCTCTCCGCCTCTGCTCCTCCCCGTTCGCATGTAATATATTGTCCCGCATCCCCCAATGGCCCCCATCTCTCTCAAAGACCTAATTGCTCAGGCGGCTGCTGTGCTGCCCAAGCTGCTCCGGCGTGTCCGCCAGGCACGCTGCCATGACAACGGTCCTGTTCGGGTGCAAGAACACACCTTGTTTTTAGAGCAGCAGCCAGGCTCTCGCGTCTCGGCCCGACGGCCCCCCTGTTTTGGGTTTTCGCGCTGTACACAGCTAACACGCCTAAACGCGACGCTCATCTACCAACCCGGCACTTGCGAGCGCCGCTTCGATGGCGTCAGCCACGGGCTCTGCCGCAGCAGAAAACTGCTCCATCTCGCGCAACACGAGCCCTTCGCGAACCGCCCCGCCGGCGGCCGGCGCGAGGAGGCGCAAGAGCTGCTCGTAGCCGGGCGCCGCCTTGGCAGAGCCCATGAACATGGAGCGCGCCAGCCAACCATGGTAGCGAGCAAACACCGCCTCGTACGCTCGCCACATGGCCTCCTTGCACCGCTCGGCGCCTGCTGCACTGGTCGCGGGAGGGCCGCCGGAGCTCACATCTTGCAGGACGAGCTGCAGGAAGCGGAGTGAGCGGGCCAGCCATGTGAGGCCTACAAGAGGAGCGACAGCCTCTCCGGAGCAGCGGAGAGGCGAGTGGCACAGTCACCCGAGCGGAGGGGCGCCCATGGCCGCGGACGGGTCCGGGAGGTCAGCATCCCCCAGCGCAGCCGCCTCCCACGAGAGCAGTGCCGACAGAGAGAGCGCGTCGTGGCTGCCCCCGCCGGCGCCTCTCGCGGCCGTCTCCTCGACGCACGCCTCCGCTGCGGCGCGCACTTTGCGCACGTTTCGCGCGTCGTTCTGGGCGGCGAGGGAGAGGGAGGGGCCAAAGGCTCGCTGCACCGCAACCAAGCCTTGCTCCAAGCTGCAGAGCAGCGCCTCCACGTCGAGCGACCCTCCTCTTCCCGAGTCGACCAGCAGCGCCAGCATGGCCACCCCTCCCGCGGTGAGGGCGGAGCCCGGCGCAGGCTGGCGCTGCTGGCCCGCCGCCGCTGGGGAGGCCGCCTCTCTCCGCGCAGCCCCTTCCCGCCGCGAGGGCCGCATCGAGCCGCCTATACGGGGCTCGAGGCCGCGGTGGGGGCGGCTGGCGGTGGCGGCGCGCACTCTCTAGAGCGGACAACCGCCCTCGCCCGACGAGACGCACGAGCCTGAGGCCCGCGAGGCGGGCGTGCCGGGGGGGGAGCTCGCCGTGGCCGCAGGCGAGGATGCGACTGCAGACGTCGATCGCGCGGGAGAGGGCGCGGAGGGCGGGCCGAGCTGCTTCTCCGCCGCCGCGTCAGGAGGGAGAGGCCGGCAGGAGGGGGAGGGCGGCGGAAAGGCGGTTGCGGGGGCGGCGGCAGCGGCAGGGCGCGACGCAACACCACAGCTGTGGTGGAGGCGGAAGAGGCGAGGGAAGAGGCGCGAGACGAGCCTCGCGCGGCAGGGGGGCGCTCTGGCGCCTGCCGCGGCGACGGAGGCGAAGCCAAGCGCAGCGCACAGCACAAGAGCGAGAGCGTCGAGCGCGACGCGGCGAGCAGTTGAGCGGGCGCCCTCCTCCTCGCTGCCGCCTCCCGCCTCGCCGCCTCCCGCCTCGCCTGCGCCCGCCCCTGTCTCAACTGCCCCCGTCATCACTGCCCCCGTCTCGACCGCCCCCGTCTCGACTGTGCCCGCCTCGACCGCCTGCCACGCGAGCAGCGCCAGCAGCGCGAGAGACGCAGCGCAGAGGAGGGCGGCGAGCGCCCCGGCTCGACGTGCCGCGGCCTGCGGCGGGGCCACGGCGAGGCGTGGCGGCGAGGTTTGGCGGCGAGGCGAGGAGCGGGTCGGCGGTGGGCCAGCCGGGAGTGGGAGGGGCACGGCTCGCGCCTCCCAGTGGCCGACGGCGCCCCTCTCGCAGGAGGAGGAGTTGCACGAGGGGGAGCAGGAGCTGCAGGAGGAGAAGCAGGAGGCTGTTCGCTCGGGAGGGAGGCTCTCCTCGGTCGTACTCGCGCCACGCGGCACGCGCAGCGGCATGGACAGCGGCGACGGCGGCGAAAGCGGCGGGTTGGACCCCGACCTCCGCGGCAGCTGCTGTGGAAGCGAGTGCGGCAGGGCGAGCGGCGGCGGCGCGAGCAGTGGCGTCACTGCTGCCGCTGTAGCCACTCGCGCGTCGGCGGAGGAGGGACAGGAGACCGCAGCGTCAAAGACGCCCAGGAGGCACCGCCCGCCAGCAACCCTACAGCGCAAAGGCCGAGTCCAGGCAGAGCATTGCTCGTGGGTGCCTCCTCTCCATGGCGCACGCCGCTCTCCAGGCCCGCACCCGCCACGTAGCGGCGTTCGCATCGGCTGCGGTGTATCCTGACCCTCGTCGAGCGCGTGGAGCGCCGCAAATACAGTTCGTGCCGTCGATGCGTCATCTCTGCACCCGAGCAACAGCGCTGCCAGCCACCGCTCCAGCGCCAGCCCACGCTCGCGAACGATTGCGCGGGTGTGCCGCCCCGGCGCCCGCCTGCTGGGGAAGCTTGGGAGGCGACTGGCCAAATCGGGCCAGCGTAGATCAACCTCTTCGCGCAGTACTCGTAGAGCTGAGTACCGAAATGACAGCGAGACCGACTGGCTTCCCTGCTGCAGCTCGAAATGATACATTGTCGGCCCAAAGTTCGACGCTGAGCCAGCACCGATGAGCCGCATGGCACTCGTGACCGGGACAAATGCACGGCAACGCGGGGGCAAAAGAAATTAAGACTCGGCCTGCGGTATAAAGGGGAAAGGGGGACAAAGCAGAGGCTACAAAGACGGGGTCGGGGAGGCACGGGCTGTACCGTCGGAGCTTCCGGCGTGACATCTACCCAAGTTACTGAGACGATCGAGGGGTCCCGTACCATGCGGAATCTGAAGCAGTCCACCGCCTGAAGCACAGCGACGAATGCGGCACCGGCGACGCATGGCACGAGGCTGGTCATGACGCAGTTGTAGGGTGTTGTGTGTCGTCAGAGTGACTCTCTGTGTGTCAGGGATAGTCAGGGCCGTCCATCAGAGCTCCAGTAAGCTCGGAGACACCCCATTAGCGCGGCTCGACCTCTTTGAGTCACTGCCTTCCCGGCGGTTTGGCTGTAGAGCCTCTTCATTCTACAACAAACTCTACAGCAAAATCGCGCTCTACATCGCTCTACAACGCAGGCAGTTCGTCACGCGGCGGATGTAGAGCTCTACAGCTCTACAGCGCTCCAGAGCGCTCTACATCTCTACAGCTCTACAGGGCGCTCTACACTCTACATCCTCTACACCCTCCCTCAGTGCGGAATCGACCCTATCCAGTGCTCAAGTCACAAGTGCTCAAGTTACTAGATCATCTAGGCCGCAAAATAAAAACGGACGCTCCTCACTGTGAGATGGATCTTTGTGCAGGGTTCTTTGTGGGTGTGGTCGGCGACTAGCCGGGGTCGTCCTCCCGATGGGGGACTCTAGCACTAGCCGTCTTCCACTCTTCCACAACCACATGGTCGCCTCCGGGTCCCTGCTGCTCCTAATCTCATCGTACATCCTCCTGCTGATCTCCGCAAAGTCCTGCTCCCTCCCTCGTCTCGCCCTGCGCGTCTGCTCCGCCTCCCCGTCGTCTGCCCTACGCTGCTGGTGATTGATGTCGCACGCGCATGCCCACCCTCACGGCACCCACGCCATACCCGCGCGCTGACAACACATACCTGACATGCGCACTGCACCGACATCCAGCCAGGCTCCCGCGTCGACGTTGACGCTAACGAAGAGAGGCGCGTTGAGCCGGCGCAAGGAGCACGTCTCACTCACACCACCACTGACGGCCTCCCACTTCTCGGCCGCAGCTTTTCACACCGTGGTACCATCGGCTCCTCGTCGCTAGCATCATCAGCGAGTACACCCTGCCTCTCGCCGTTTGCCCTGGCGAACGTGGCCGTGCTGATTGTCTACCGCCGCGTGGCTGTGCGAGATCTAGACGTGCACACCCCGCACGCCACTCGGCTGTGCTTGCGCAGCAGACGGCGTGGGCGGCTGCGCAGGCCCCTGGCCGCGGAGGAGGAGGCTGGCCCGTCTGGCGGTGTGCTGGCGGTTGGAAGTAAGAGGGAGAGGGAGAGGGAGAGGGAGAGAGAGAGAGGGGGGGGGGGGGGGGAAAAAGGAGGAGGAAAGGGGGGGGGAGAAGTGTCCCAAGTCCTGGCAAGTATTTTCTTCTCAATAACAAGGCTGTGTCAAGAGCGCTGGTTGCCATGGCGTCCGCCGTCGGCCTTTCCCTCGCAGTGCTTAGCGCGGTTTTCAACGGATCGTTCGCCGCCTTCTCCAAGCTCGAGAGCGCGGGCCTTGTCCACCCATTCATCTTCAACCTCTACCTCGCGCTGGGAGTGTGGGCGTCGTCGTGCGCCGTGCTCCCGTTCATGGGTCTGCTCGGCCACCCGCCTGCCGTCGTTCCTCTCGGCGCCCTCGCCGGCGCACTCTTTGTTGGTGCCTCGTCGCTCTCTTTTGTCGCCTGCGCAAACGTCGGCCTGTCCACGGCGCAGGGAGTCTGGGGCGGCGCTGCCATCCTGGTTGCGTTCCTGTGGGGCACTCTTGGTCCCACACCAGTCGGGCTGCCGGTGGTCTCTCTCCCTTTGAGCCTCCTCGCTGCAGGCCTCCTCCTGCTCGGGGTGGCCGGCATTGTCAAGAGTGACGAGCTGGGCGGGTGGATCGAGCAGCGGGGCGTGCCGCCGACGCTCGAGCCGCTCATGGCTGGCGGCGGTGCTGCCACCGCCACTGGCACCGCCACCAGCAGTGGAGCCAGCAGCCCGACGGGTGACGCAGTAGAGTCGCCGGACACGCCGCCGCTGACTGTGACTTCTGCGGGAGCGGCGGCAGCCTTGGCCGCGGCAGAGCGCGGCGGCGGAGTGGGCGGGTCACGGCCGCTCGGGATCTGTGCCGCGGCCAGTGTGGGCCTGTTTGGCGGGTCGGTGCTGGTGCCGCTCAAGTTCCTCCCCTCGGACGAGTTCTCTGGCGTCGCCTCGCTCGCCTTTTTGCCCTCGTTTGGCTGCGGCTGCCTCGCTGCGGCGGCCAGCCTCGCAGCCGCCTTCCGTGCCTGCCGCGGCGAGCCCGTGCCGCTCGGTAGCCGCGGCACGCTCCTCGCGGGGCTCGGCTCGGGGCTGGTTTGGAACCTGTCCAACGCCTGCCAGCTCCTCGCCATGTCGGCCTACTCCGTCCCGTACGGCGTCGCGTACCCGATCCTGCAGGCCTCACTGGTCGTCGCAGGGCTGCTCGGCATCTTCCTCTTCCGCGAGATCCGCCAGCCTTCCGCCATCGCGGTCTTCTTCGCCTCCGCCGCGACCGTCGTCGCCGGCGCGGTGCTGCTCGGCGTCTTCGGGCCGAGCCCAGCAGCCGAGCCCTCTGCAGCCGAGCCCTCTGCAGCCGAGCCCTCTGCCGCCCGCCCGTCGGATGCGCTCCGGGCGCCGCCGACGACCGCGGTGGATGCGCCGCCCGCGGCGCCGCCGCCGGGCGGCCACTTGAGCCCGGACGCGCTCGAGATGCTCGGCAAGGTGCTGCTGGAGGTGATGAGCATCCAGCTGCTCGGCTTCCTGCTCAAGCGGTCCGGCGCAGTCACGCCCGTCACCGAGGCGGGAATCGGGCACTACGTCGCGGTGATCGGCTTTCCGTGCGTGCTCTTCAGAGCGCTCTCCGAGCTGCAGCCCGCCGCCGGCATCCTCCCGCTGATGCTCGTGATCGGCTCGGCAAAGGCGCTCGTCTTCGGAGCCGCGTACCTGATCGGCTCCCGCTCCGCCTCACGCGCGGGCGGCGCGCCCGGGGAGCCCCTCCTGCGAGGGGCGCTGTTTGCCATCTTCGGCACAAACAGCGACGACGTCGGGCTCGGCGTCCCCATCCTCGGCATCCTCTTCCCCGGCCGCGTCGACGCGCTCTACGTCCTCGCCGCGATGCAGGCCCTCCTGCTCCCCAGCCCTCCCAACCCTAACCCTAACCCTCGCCGCGATGCAGGCCCTCCTGCTCCCCAGCCCTCCCAACCCTAACCCTAACCCTCGCCGCGATGCGGGACCTCCTGCTCCCCAGCCCTCCCAACCCTAACCCTAACCCTCGCCGCGATGCGGGACCTCCTCCTCGCCGCTCCTACCCAGCCCGCTCCAGCCGCCGACCCTGACCCTGACCCCCACCCCCGACCCCGGCCCCGGCAGGCCCTCCTCTTCAACCCGCTCGCGTACGTCCTCCTCGGCGTCAGCGGCGCGAGGAGCGGCGAGCCAGCCGTCCGGCCGTCCCTCGCCGCCACCCTGTGCACCGTGCTCGTGGGCCTCCGATCGAACATGCTCGTCCTCTCGGTCTTCGCCGGCCTCGCGTACCGCCTCATCGTCGCGGCGCCGCTGCCCTGGTTCGCATCGTATCCCATCGAGCTACTCGGCCGGCCCTTTCAGCCGCTCGTCTACCTCATCGGCGGCTTCGGCTTCGTCGGCGCCTTCGACTCGCTCACTTCGCTGCCTGCCGCGGTGCTGCCTCTCGCCGTGGTCGCCCTCAAGAGCCTCTGTCTACCGATGGCCGCCTTCCTCGCGATGCGCTGGGTCGAGCCCGACGGCGACTACATCTTCCTCTACGCCCTGCTGCCGTGCGCGAACTCGGCGCTCGTGATCGCGCGCATCTACGGCGCCTCCGGCCCGCTCCTCGCGACGCTGAGCTCGGCGCTCGCCCTCAACAAGGTTGCCGCCTTCCTGCTCCTCTTCTTTGCGGGCATCCTCGCCTCCGAGTCAAGCCCGCGCGAGGCGATGCGCATCAAGGCGACCTTCTCCTTCGCGATGCTCTGCCTCTCCCTCGCCGGGGGCGTCTGCCTCGCGCTGACCGGCGCGCTCACTCCGGACTGGCGGCGGAGCCGCGGCATGCGCAAGCTGCTCGCCCACTTCGTGCTGCAGGGCCTCCTCGCCGCTTCCTTTTGCGGCGTCCAGGCGGCGAACCACTCGCTCGGCATGCGCCCCTCCGACACGCCCACCTACAGGTTGCAGTACGCGGCCATCGACGCGCTGCGCTGGTCCACGAACGCCTCCCTCCTCCTCCTCGCCCTCGACTGGGCACGCAGCAGCCGCCTGCGCGGGAAGCCGCAACGCCGCCTCGGGCTCGGCCTCCACTTGGCCGCTTCGGCTGCCGTCGGCCTCGCGATCTCGCTCCCCTTCTCGCTGGGCGCCGCGGGGCCGCCGCGGCCGTCGCCCGCCGACGTGGGCACCGACTACTGGCTCGCGTACGGCCGGAAGCAGGCGCTGGCCTTTGCGGTGCTCTACGCCCTTTTTGGGACAGCCAAGCTGGCGTGTCTGCTCGCAGTAGCACGCGACATGCCTGGCCGCCGCCGGAGCCAGACGGTGCTTTTGAGCGTGCCGGCGCCGGGCGACACGAGCCCGTTCCCGTACCCGCTCTCCGTCGGCGTGTTGGTTGCGGCGATGGCGCTCAAGTGCCTCGGCCAGGCGGGCCTGTGCGGCTGGTACTACCGCGACCAGGGAGGGATCGCGCAGACGACCGCCACCGTCGAGCTGGTCATGGTGATGGTCGCGCTGGAGGACGGGCAGGGCCTCCTCTCCTTCTTGCTCTTTGGGCTGCAGCGGGCGAGCATGGACATCGTTGGCCGCCTCTGCTCGTGCCTCGTTGGCGGCGCCGCGCCGGCGCGAGACGACAACCAACAACGGGTGCTCGCGGCGTACGTCGTCGCCGTCGAGGCGCCCGATGAGGCCCCGCAGCAAGCCGATGGCGCGGCGTCTCCAACAGTCGAGGCCAGCAGTTGATCGCCGTCTGCGAGATGAAAGGTACACATGCCATGAGATGTGTCGGCATGTGCGCGAGAGACCAAGATATGGTCAGGTCACGAAAAGTGTGTGTGTACTGATACGGTACGTCTCTGTCGTTCTCCACCCTGGGGCGCCTGGGCTCGTGTGTGGTCGTGCTGGCGCGGTCGCGGCGACTCGGTGTGTCGGACATGAATTTTGCGTGTGGTGGTGCACATGTTGGAGTTTATTATACTCATGTGTCATGAGTTGTGGTACATCGGCATGTGTGAGATAACTGATATATGTGATAACTAAGTCAGTCAGTCAGTGTTACACACGTCCTAGCATGGACGACGGGGCACACGCACTCGCGGAACACAGGGCATTACACACGAGGCGTTGTGTGCGTTCTCAGGGAAAGGCATCACCACAGACAAATGTATAGTCAGAGGGGCAGCAGTGGGGACCCCCACTCACGACCCCGCGAGCGCCTGTAGCGAGATGTCCATCGCTGCATTGGTTCTCGCCAAGCATGAGCGCACTGGTTTAGTGCGCGCAATGCGCGGGGAGGGCGGCCTAGCCCTCGCCGGCATGGCAAAGAAGGCGTCGGGCGGGCGCCTGTTCTCCAGCGTCTGGCGCCAGGCCGAGCGATCGGCGGCGAGCTCGGGCCACCTCGAGCGGTCGATGTGGAACTTGTCGAGCGCGGTGCGGATGCTGCGCCCAAACGTCATGTTGGGGCACCCGATCGGCCGGCCGTGAGGCACCCACGATGAGAGCATGCGACGAGGTAGGCGATTGAAATCCATCCTGCTGACATGCCCGAGCCAGCCCAGCCGGCGTCGGTCGATGTAGTAGTCGATGAAGTCGAGACCTAGCCTGGCGCAGAGTTCGCCAGTCGTGATGTGGTGCTCCCACACGTGCTTGCGAGTGACACGACACATCGCACGCACGCACTGTGCGTGGAAGACGCGGAGACGGTGGAGGAGGCGCTCGGTGAGCGCCCAGCACTCGCACCCGTAGAGCAGGATGGAGAGGATGAGCGAGGTGTAGACCGCGCGCTTGGCGGCAAACGAGACGTCCCTCGAGCTGAAAAGGCACTTCCGAAGAGCGCCAAAAGCTCGGCCTGCCGACTCGATCCGGCTGTCGACGTCGAGCCCGTCGCTGCAGTC
>NW_005197576.1:281321-322748 GCF_000372725.1 Emiliania huxleyi CCMP1516 | reverse complement strand
GACTCCTTTCTCTGCCTTCTCGTCGTGCTATCGGTCTGTGGTTGCAGGGTGCGTCACACTCCACTCTCATTTCCTCACACACACACATTGCAGTCACTCGTAAGCATGTGACACAGGACCGGATCGGCCAAGTCTCTGATCTTCAAGGCGATCGCCCCGCAAGCCCTTGTCCCGAACGTCGTAGCCGAGGTTCTGCGGCCTGAGCACGGGCAGACGGAGGCGCCCGCCGCGCTCCGGGAGGCGATCAACTATCACCCGCGCGAGACAAACGGCGACCTCAAGGGCTTGATGACGGCCGGCACCGCCTCCTGTGCGCTTCTCATTGAGCACCACCCTTCCTCCCTCTTCGCCACCCACTCGTTGCTGCGTGCCTGCGCTCTTAGGCGTCATGAACAAGCTCGTCGCTCACCCAGATCTGTGGCGCCTCCTTATGTCCGTCCCTGAGGGCCAGGAGTGGGTTGCCAACATCGAAAAGTCGAGCTCGCCGGCCGAGCTCTCCGCCTGGACCAAGTTTTGGGACGCCGGCGAGGAGGTCGCCAAGGGCACCGGTGTCACCGACATCAAGCGCATGCACTTTATGATGTCGCTGCTGCTCATGACGCAGCACGAGTCGGTCTTGCGCATGGCTAAGATGGAGGACAAGAACAAGAACGGCCTCTTCGGCCGTTTCCTCATCACCTTCTACGAGAAGAACGCCTTCGACTTCTCCTCCATTCTCGGTGCCGACTACAAGGACCTGCTGTCGGACGAGGGCAAGCAGAAAATGGCGCCGCTGATCGGCGCGCTCACGGAGCGGGCGATGAAGCTCCTCATGGCGGCGTGGGTTGCGGACGAGTTCCCGCCGCTCTCGGTCCTCTCAGCGTATCAGGAGCAGACGCGCGACACGGCTGCGCGGCGGGCCGAGGCGGCGGCTGCGCAGCGGGCCGAGGCGGCGGGCGAGGAGGGCGAGGAGGGCGAGGAGGCGGCGCAGGCCAGCGAGGAGGACGAGGAGCCGACCGCGTCGCAGCTCTCTGCGGCGGGGGCTGACTACAGCGTCCTCAACTACGCGGACATCAACAATGGCACAGGCGTGCAGGGGGTGGACCGGGCGCCGCTCTCGGAGGAGGGGCAGGAGGAGGAGGGCGAGGACACCGTCCCCCCTCCGAGCCTCACCTCCTCCGGCCGGTCGTCGTTGGGCTCCTCGCGCCGCTCGTCGTTGGGCGCCGCCGACGGTGCGCCGCCGCCGCAGGAGTCGATGGAGATGCAGAGGAAGCGGTTCGCGACGGAGACATCGACCATGATGCCGGACGTTCCCGGTGGCGCGCACGCCCTCCTCGTCGCCGCACTCGAGTGCTACGACAACGAGTACATGCGGCAGAGCAGCGGCCCCGACGGGCCAGGCAAGGCCGGCTACGTGGCCGCCGCAGGCAAGGGTGGCACACACATGCTGCGCCGCTGCCCCACGTTGGCCCGTCTCCGCAAGGGCGCGGAGCTCCTTTCGATGCTTCAGGGCGTCCGCCGCATGCCTATCGTCGACTCCGACGGCGGCCCGCTCTTCCTCAAAAAGCTGATCGCGGCCATGCAGGAGCGCAAAGACCTCAAGCTCGGCTGCGACTATCTCGCCGGGGACCCCAACGGCGCTGGGCTTGTGGCCACCGTCGACCGGGCGTCCACGTACCTCGCCTTCATCACCGGGCAGTTGCTTCTCAAGTCGAGCTACGCCGCCGTGGTCGCGGGCAAGGACGTGCTGCCTCCGGTCGCCAACGTGCCGTCGGTCGTGGCCGTGCCGACGTCGGCAGCGGAGGCGGGCGGACAGGGGTCCGCCGGCCGGACGCCTGGCCCCGCCACCGACATGCTGGGGCGCGCTCGCAAGATCATGGTCACCGACAGCTTTTTCGTCACGCCGAGCGAGTTGCCCAAGCACTGCACCCTCGAGCAGTTTCGCGAGGCGGCCGAGCACCTCGAGAGCAACGGGCTCGCGCTCCTCTTCTCTGAGGTGATTGGCTTTGGGCCGGCGCAGAACATGGTCACGCTCCTAGGACATGGCACCATGATCCGCACCGGCTGCAAGGTCACCTTCGTCGTCAAGATGCTGTCCTACGTGGGCTGCGACGAGAGCCTCGCGCGGGCGCATCTCTCTGCCGCCGAGGCCAGCGACTACGACGCGCTTCTGCACCAGTCGACCGGCGTCGCTCGCACGGCCAAGGAGAAGATGCTTCGGCTGCTCACTTACATGGCCTCGGTGGCGGCGCTGGCTGGACGGCTCGACACGCTCGCCGAGCCGGGCGCCATCCGATCGGCGGCGCTCACGGCGTACCAGTTCTCGGGCGGCTCCCTCTCTGCGCTGACCACCGCCGCGCAGAAGCTGACGCAGCGCAACCTCGACGGGAAAAAAAGGCGGGCGCTGCTGGAGGCCAAGGCGAAGAACGAGGCGCTGGACCGGGTCCTAGGCGACGCCTCGGAGCTCAAGAAGCTGCACGAGGCCACGCTCCAGGCCGCGCAACGCCTGCGGCTCGCTGCCACCTCACATACCCGCCAATCCCGCCCACCTCGCCAGCCCGCCGCTCCCATGTCTCCACGTCCCCAGCAGTGCCCGCAAACTCAGCCCTGATGCGCCCTCTCAGCTGGCCATCCTCACCAAGAAGAAGCTCGAGCCGGCCAAGTACTCGAGCCTGGAGCTGCTCCCGCACGTTGAGGTGCCCTCTGAGCCGGCGGGGCCCACCACCTCTACGGATGATTCCTCTGGCAAGCGGGCCAAGGCTGCTGGGGACAACGACGACTTCACGTAGTTCTGCGTCAGCCTGCGCTGCCCGGGCGGGTGCGGTCTCGGCGCTCGCCGGCGCGTCCTCGCGCCGCCAACCAGCGTCCTCCTCAGGCGACAGGAAGCTGGGCGGAGCAACCCCGTTTTGGCGCGGGGCGACGGCTTTGGGTGGAGTCTAGTCGGCGGCATTGTGTGTGGTGCTCTCCGAACGGACTCTGCCGGGGTCTTGGGTTTGGAGAGAGAGAGTGGGAAGTGGCGAAAGAGGCGATGAGTGGCGGTCGCGGCGGTGTATATGAGGTGGAGCGACCACCCACATGAACACGTCTTTACATGAAATGGCGTTACATGACATTTGCAAGCACATCCCGCCGACGAATCAGAGAGAGAGAGGTTTTTAGCAATACCAGAGAATTAGATTTTTCCCTTGATTTTCCGCCGCTCTTTTCCGTGTCAAGGCGGGAGCGACACATTTTCTGCTGCGAAGCTAAACTCTTCTCGGACGGACGAAAGGAGTCTCGCCTGTCCTCCCTGCCGAAGAGGAGAGCAGACACAGGCGATTCAAAGGTCGCTGCTCCCTGAGACGGCACAGTCTGGCCGCAGCGACGCGTGCCGCGAGCGAGAGGCTGACTCGGAAGACACAGTCGAGGGCTACTGTCGGCAAGCAGTCGGCGGCACTATCGAGTGGCTAAAGTGGCTGAAGGCCAAAGCCGCTGCTCCAGGGCGTCGAACGCGCGTCGAGCCGCAGCGGCATCCGACCGATGGTGATGCTCGGCGGCGCCGGTGGCGCCTACAGAGACTTCTTCCACCCGGAGAATGACGACGCCCTCTCGGTGCGAGCACTCTGTGATCAGACCGCTGAGCTCGGTGCGATGCTCTATAGCTCGATGCTGCGACGCTGCGGCGTACGGTCACCGATGCTGATAGCTGAGGCAAGGTACCGAAGCCGAAGTGTCCGGCGCAAAGTTGCGGATTTGCAGTAGGGCCTGCTTTGTACCACTGCGCGGTTTAGCAGGAGTGCCGCGAGATTGAGAGAGCACTCCCAGCACTCCAAGCACTGCAGAAGGATTTGGGCGCTCTCGTAACGGGTTTGTGTGTTAATGACACATTCCTGGTGACAAAGTTTTACGCGGTACAAAGAACGACACCGTGACCGGGAGCGGAGCTTTCAACTCACACGCACACACTCTCTCGGGCGCGTGCCCTCGCCAGAGACGCCATACTCGCGTGTCACGCGTCGGTCACTTGCTGCGCTTCTTCGCCTGCGCCTGCTTGCGGCGCTCGCGGAGCACTGCGCGGCGCTCTGACGCGGCCTTGACCCGCTTGCGCCGCCACTGCATGTACTGCTCCTCGTGCTTCTGGCGCCAAGCTTGGTATGTGGCGGACTCCAGGTCGTACGCCCGCTTGCCGCTCAGCAGCAGCCGAGCGAGCTCGTCACGCTCCTTTGGCCCAATTACCGTGGCGTCCGCCAGGCCGTACGCCGCGCGCATGCGGCGCACCTCGATGATCGGCTCCTCCATGCAGTCCTACAGTACGCGGCACGAGGGCAAAGGGGGTTGGTCGGGCGGTTACGAGACTGGAGCGTTAGGCATGGGAGAGGGTGCGCGAACCGTGCGGATGGTCCGCTCGTTCTTGAGCCACACCATACGGTGTACAAAGAAGGTGGCGTTCGAGATGGCCATCTCGTTGATGATGTGCTTGAGCAGGCCCAGCCAGCGGAACAGCTGCTCGCTCGACTCCGAGTTTTCGAACTCGAGCAGCTCCTGCAGCTCGACCCGCTCTTTGCCGTCAAAGCCCACCGGCAGCCAGTCGAGCGTGGGGTTGGTCTGCGTCATGCAGAACGTGTCGTCCTCCGAGTGGCACTTGAAATGAAACTGGTCCACGATGATGGCCTTGTCCAGGATGGCCGCGAACAGCTCCATGGCGGGCGTGTCGGGCTGGCCCGCCCGTTGCTGGCGCATGCGCTTCAGGTTGGCCAGCATGCTCTTCTTGAAGTGGCAGGCGTCGTCCTATGGCGGAAGGGCGAGGCACACTCTGCGGGCGGCGTGTGGACGCGCTACCCCTAGACTCGAGTGTCGAGAGGGCGACGCGCAGTGCCTGGGCGATGACTCGCACTCGCTTGAGGAAGTTGGGGCAGGTGCGGAAGAGGCGAGCGACAAAGTAGATGCTCTTGGATATCGCCTCGCTGTTTTTGAACCAAGACCAGTCGACGCACTGGTTGCACGACGTGTTGGCTGCGAGGAGCCCGCCCATGTGAGTCTTGTAGCCGCCGACAGGCTCGCCCGCCTGCACCGACTTGACGTTCTTGCCGCACGGAGACTTGAGCAGCTCCAGCATGAAGTCGCCGGGGATGGTGAGGAGGTCGTCACCGGAGGCGGGCGCTGGGAGCTCTGGCGGGATCGGCGCCAGCTCGGTCGGGCGCCACTCCCCCTCGAGCTTGCCCTGCAGCCGCTCCAGGTAAGACGGGAACGGCACTGCCCTTTTCTCGCAGTCGAGGAAGAGCGTGATGAGGTCCGGATGAATGCTCGACTCGCACTCCTCCGTGTCGCCCTCCGGCGACCTCCAGCCAAACCACTTGATCCAGTACGTTTGCTCCCCGAGAGGCTGCAGCGTGCCGCGGCGCAGTACCATGTCGACCTGCCACAGATCCTTCCCGATCGGCGCCGCCAAGGCCGCCCCTTCGTCCGTCGGGTCCTCGAGCGCATTGTCGACGTCTGAGCCGTACGCCCTTCTCATCTCACGCATGCCGACAACCTTGCGTCTCGGCTGCGAGGCGCCGCCGGCTTTGGGTGGCGCTTTGGGTGGCGCTTTGGCTGGCGCTTTGGCTGGCGCTGCGGCTGGCGCTGCGGCTGGCGCTGCGGCGGTGAGGACTCCGCCTGGCCGCTTCTCCTTGCCGCCAGGAGCGCGAGACACGGAGCCCTTGGCCGTGGCGGCGCGTGCCGCCGCACTGGCCGACCTCGCCAGCGCCTTCTCCTGGTACGAGAAGGATCGGTCCTTGGAGGATGCCCGCAACTGGCGGCCGCCCGCCGTCATCTTCCCCGGCGCGGCAGCCTCTTCGACGGCCTCGGAGGCGACGGCGGCGGGGGCGGGAGCGGGGACGGGAAGGGAGGCGGGGGCGGATGCAGCCTCGCCGTTCGAGGGCTCCTTGGTGATGCCTTCGCCACTCTCACCGCTCGCGTCACCCGACTCACTACTCTGCAAAAGCTGGAGCGATGAGGCAAGCGATGCGTCCAACGGCGCCTCTCGCTTGTCGCGGTTGCGCTCGGCGCGCGACTCCGAGTCGCCCTTCCGCTCACCGCTCTCGTTCAGGCACGCAAGGCACACCCTGGAACGGGGGTCGGTCACGTTGCCAAAGCAGCCCTCAGTGGTGTAGGCGGTGCTGCCGGGCAGGATCGTCTTGTACTTGGTCTCCACGCAGCAGACGTCGCAGCTCAGCTTGTGCAGGCCGTCGAACGACATCATGAAGCAATACCCCGGCCTCGTGCAGCACGTCTCATGCGACTGGGCAAAGCGGCGCCGAAACTCCTCCCGCCCCTTGTAGCCCTGCCGCCGCAGAGCCTCGTACAGCCGATCAGTGTCGACGAGCTCGGTGTATTGGACTCGCTCCTCGACAGGCACGCCAATGCGCCGCTCGTCGTTGAGCAGCTCAAACGTCCACCACGCCAGCTGCAGGTTTTTGCGCTCCCGATCGCTCCACACATCTGGCGACTCGGCTCGATCAAATGCGCGGCTGCGCAAGATCTCCTGCAGACCGCGGTTGGACATGCGCGTCCGTTCGCTGGCCACCGTCAGGAACTCGAGCAGCGATCGGTCGAAGGCTGTGCTGCAGCCTGGAGGAAAGTGCCACACATCGCCCCCTGCCGCATCCTCCTTGAGCCGCGTCTGGGGACCGGCTGGGAGCGGTGAAGCCGAGTCGGCGGCCGCGACAATATCGGCACGAGAGTAGGTCCATGAAATGGTCGAGCACTGGTGGATCGTGCCGCAGGCGCCGCAAATCTTCTGAAGCTCGACGCCCGGAAGTGACGCCGTGTCGAGGAACCGCACCTGGAGCTGCTCCCCATTCTTTGGCACTGCCGAGGCCAGTTGCAGATCGGCGCTTTTGCAGCGAGCACACTCCGTGTCGTTTGGCACCAGGAGCACAACCGCTCGCCGCACATGGCAGGCTGTGCTCTCAAAATCGGGCAGCCTCGTCCTCGCCATGATGGCAGCGTTTCGGACGTCGACCACGCCCACAAAGCCCAGTTGCTGCAGTCGTAGTTTGCTGTGCTGCCACACGACCTGGCTGAGCACGGCTGCATCCAGATTGGCCGCCGAGGGTGCGACGACCGAGCGCCATATGTCGCAGAATGCCAGCAGCTTCGGTGCTGTGTCGAGGAGCCCAAAGCCCTCTGCGATGCCGTCCCCGGGTGCGGGTTCGACAGGCGTTGGCTGGTGCGATGCCATCACAGCCCTCGAGGCCTCCGCAGCCCTGCCCTCGCGGCGAGAGCCCAAAAGGCGCTGCGCCGAGTTTGGGCGGATGAACTCCTTTTACACGGGACTCGTACCTCGGAAAAAATTTATTCACCGAGCCCTCCGAGCCCTCCACACCCCTCCGACCTCTCCGACCCCTCCGACCCCTCCGACCCCTCCGACCCCTCCGACCCCTCCGACCCCTCCGACCCCTCCGACCCCTCCGACCCCTCCGACCCCTCCGACCCCTCCGACCCCTCCGACCCCTCCGACCCCTCCGACCGAGCCCTCCGAGCCCCCCCACCCAGCCCTCCGACCCCTCCGAGCCCTCCGACCCCTCCGACCCCTCCGACCCCTCCGACCCCTCCGAGCCCTCCGAGCCCCCCGAGCCCGGCTCGGTGGCTCGCCCCTCCGAGCCCTCCGGGCACTCCATCCCTCATGAGCCCTCCCGAGCCCTCCCGAGCCCTCCCGAGCCCTCCAGCGCCACCCTCGTGCCTCTCTGCCCTCCGAGCCCTCCGAGCCCTCCGAGCTCTCCACCCCTCCCGAGCCCCACCCCTCGCGCTAGGGACCCTCTTGCCGGAACACCCTCCGAGCCCTCCAAGCCCCCCGAGCCCTCCAGACCCCTCCATCCGCACAGCCCCTCCGGCCCCTCTAGCCCCCTCCGACCCCTCCAGCCCTCTCTAGCCCACTGGACCCCTCCTACGCCTCGCTTTTGGCCAGCCCTCCAAGCCCCCACCCCTCCTGGGCCCTGCCGCCTGACACCTCTATCGGTGGAGGGCTTTAGGTCACGGTCCACACTCCCGCCCTCCCGACCCCTCCACACCCCTACAGCGGCACCCCTACCCCTCCCGCCGTTTTAGGGCCTCCTGACCCGCACTCCCCCTTTTTCCACTGCCCCTCTTTTGTTACCCCCTCCGCGCCGTTCTTCCCCCTTTTTCGCTGCCCCTCTTTTGTTACCCCCTCCGCGCCGTTCTTCCCCCTTTTTCGCTGCGCCGTTTCGCACTTTTTCCCCGTGTCATCACCCCCAAACCCACATTCTCGGCAGCCCCCCCCCCCTTTGGTGTCCCCCCCCCCCCCCTCGACCCCTGAGCCCTGAGGACCCTATCCAGTCGCTCAAGTGCTCAAGTGGTGCACACGCACGACTTTTCTTCATATCTGGGGCCTCCGGCGCCAGTGCGAAGTCTAGTCGCCCTAAACCACCCCGCCCTCCGGGCATACTCCGAACTCCCACACGACAACACACGCGCGGCCGGCGCCTCTCATGCCCTTCTCCACGCACACCGCGTGAAAACTGCGCGTACGTCCCCGCGCGCACGCAAACACGCGCAGCGCCATTTCAGAGCTGTGCCATGTGCGTCTGCCCTGTGCTGGCGCCCCATGGCCGTCCCGCGCCGCCCGCACCAGCTGCGCGCCCCTCGCACTACCAGAGCTAGCCGCATATCCACTCACGCCGCGACGCGCGCGCCGCAGCACACCTCACCAGCACACCTGCGCCTTTTTGCGCCCTGTCAGGCTCTGCAGACTGCTTCTGGCATCCCACAAGCGGCTGTACTAGGACGCGCCGCGAGTGCGACGGCACCGCGCAGGCCCAGGCGCGCACGCACGCCCGCACGCGCGCTCGCTCATCCGCCCAGTCTGCTGTGCACAGCCTGTCAGCCTGCCTGCACACACAGCATACAGCACCATGTGCACGCATACGCTTAGACGCAGCCCGCACCCCACTACAATAGCCTGCCTCACGCCTCACCACGCCGTCTCGCGCACACCGCCAGCAGCCCGATCAGAGAAACTGCAGCGCGCGCCTCTGCACGCCTGCAGCTTCTCTGCATTCTGAGACCTTCTCAATCCACCCCGCCGCCGCGCCTCCCCGGGCACACACCGCAGCAGTGAAGATGTGAGTCAAAGTATGGGATATCGACCGAGCCCGCGCCTGCCGCACACGTTTCCGTTTCTTTTTACTGCCATAAGCATAAAAAGAAAAAACACCAGGCGAAAATCGTTTAACAAAAATAGCAGCAACGATTTACAGCAGCGTCCTGCCGTGTGTGTGTAGCACCGACGCAGACGCACCCCAGGCACTACACTACGACGGCTAGGCAGACCTCACCAGTCCGATAAGGATCAACTGGAAGGTTGAACCTCGAGCTTAGACAGAACGGGCGCGACAGACTCCAGGGGAGATCGCGCTCTACTCGGGGCACCAAGGAGGAAAACCGAAACCGTTTGGGTGCCCCACAAAACCCAAACGCTACAACCTAAAAGTCACACCTCCCCCCCACGTCCCCCCCCCCTTGGGGACGTAGCGCACGCCCTTACTCGGAGAGAGTGGGGGGGGAGGGGGGGTGGGGGAATAGGAGGAGCCGTCGAGCTCGGAGTAAGGTCCACAGTAGAGAGACAGGCATTTAAGGCGTAACTTCACCCTCGCTCACCTTGAGTATATCTAGGCGCCCTGGTGCAGTCGGTCTTCGGATCAGCGGCCAGCTTCCCATCTAGGGCAGGGAACCCCCAGCGACGCTAGTGTGGCCTACGGTAGCCTCAGCTTGTACGCGATCCCGGGGCAGGGGGGTGTGGACTCTAGAGCTCCAAGAAAGGATAGGGAGAGGAAGGGAGATTGGTGTGCCGGTTTTTCGCGTTAGGAATTTTTTTTCTCAAGTGGTGCACTCCCCTTCACCGTGGCCGACGGCGACGCGCTCGGCGCCGCCTCTCTGCTCACACAACCGACGACATCGTGACGCTCTGTGGCGGCTTCCTCGGGCCCGCATTCGGATGACGCGCTCGATGACAAACTTGAGTCGGTGGCGTCGCTTCGCCTCAAGCTCTCCAACGAACCCATGCCACGCTTGGTGGCGTGGTCGAGCTCACGCCGCCGCCGCCGCTGCAGCAGATAGGCTGCCAAGGCCAGGAGCGCCACGCCCAACATCGCCATTTCTGCAATGCGTGCCCGGCTTTCCGGTACAAGGGGTGCTGCAGGAGCAGGTGGGGGAGGGCCCGCCGCCGCTGGCTGGCGGTTGGACTGACGCGCGCCGCGGCGTGCCCCGTGGCGGCGGTGGCCAAGGTTGGACTGACGCGCGCCGCGGCGTGCCCGGCGGTGGCGGCGATGAAAGGAGCGGCTGTGGTGACGGCGGCGGCGGCGGCGGCAGCGGCGGCGGTGGTGGCGGCGGCAGCGGCGACAGCTGGGAAGGTGGCGGCGGCGGGCGAGGCTGCAGTAGTGACTGCGGTGACTGCGGCGGTGACAAGTGCGGGGACGGTGGCGGGCGCGGGGGCGGGTGTTGAGGTGGAGGAGGCGGCGGCAGGGGCGGCGGCCGAGGCGACGGTGATGGTTGTGAGGGAGGCGGCGGCGGGGGCGGCAACGGGGATGGCGGCGGAGATGGTGGCGGAAATGGTGGCCACGGCAGTGACGCGGGCTGCGGCTGTAGCGACGGTACAGGCGGAGACAGGGACGGCAGTAGCGACACCGATCGCGATATGTGGGCTATAGGCGGCGGCGGCAACGGATCGAGGCTGTGGATGCGAAAGTCATCCACCCGGACATTGTCGATTCGCATCTCGTGTTGACGGACAGCTGCAGCAAACGCTCGGGAGCGGATGCCCTGCAGCACGTCGGAAGTCTTTACACGTGGCGAAGAAATTGCCACCGAGAAACCGCCCCCTCGTCGAATCAGCCGCACCGCCGATTGATCAATATCTGGAGGCAGAGCGTCTCGCAGCATCGCAGTGAGATCCTCCGAGGTGAGGTGGGCGATTGAGAGCAGCGCGCGACGACCCAGCGAGGAGTTTGGGACCACATCAAATGTAATCTCGACGACCCTCACCATGGTTTCGAGGGAAGGGGGAAGGGGGGGGTTGGTCTGCTGTGCTGCCGGGAGCGGCAGCGGACCCGGCTCGGGCCCCGGCCAGTTTGACCAAGCCACAAGCGCGAGAAGGGAGAAGCTCGCGAGCAATGCAAATCGCGGCGCCGCGCTGCTAGTGCCGCGACTCGTCGCAAAGTGCCGTGCTTTTGGTGTGCCCACCTCCCAGCCATCATCCAACCGCTGTGCATGCGAAACGCCATCAGCGAGCCAGCGCCTCTGGACTTCCAGGGCGGAGCCGCGGGAGGGTGCCTTGCAGCCCGCTCGTGCCGACTCTCGTGTGAAGAAGGGGCGGAGCGAAAGAGGGGGTCATCGATGTGGAGCCGAGTGGAGACCATATGTGTCTGTCTTATCAACGAAAGCCGGCGGCGACCAGCGGGCGGCAAAACTACCCTGAGTGCCAAACAAAGGAAGAAAACGCCGCGCTCCCCCCGCGGAGGCGGCCCCGAGAGGGGGGGGGGATGGGATCGGGGGGGCTACGGGGATCGGGCGCCTTACTTACTTGAGCACTTGAGCACTGGATAGGGTCGATTCCGCGTGGTACGGGACCCCTCGATATCGTCTCGCCTTCCCTCTCTGGCGTGTTCACTTACTTACTTCCATACATCGCCTTCAGCGAGCGTGCGAGCCCCATTCAACCCACCCACGCAAGGTCCTCGACTAGGTCCGTCCGGTCCCAGGTTTGGGATCACTCCCGTCCGTCCGTTGGGATCACTCCCGCAGAAAACCTCGAACTAGCACGGGCAGCCGGCAAGAGAGAGAGAGAGAGAGCGGCGAGGGAGGGAGGGAGGGAGGGAGGGAGAGAGAGAGAGAGATGTTTTGTTGTGTAGTCGGCGAGCGAGAACTACTGAAAGCGGCGGCCCAAAGAGTACCGTAAAATAGGAGAGTAAGGTTAGGTTAGGTGGGAAGGTGAAGAACAGCCAGGCTCGGACTGGACACCAGCGCGGTATGGGTGGACGCTAGACCAGATGATGTCGACACACGCATGAGCGGCACACAGACAGCCAGCTGGCTGCCACACGCCCTGAGTTGGCGTACACATAACTGTGTAGGGAACGATCAGGGTGGTCTGACCGTGCTTGGTCGAGGCCCTCCGTAGTATCGCGAGGCGTCCCTCTTCCCTCGTTTGCAAAGGGATCGGCATCTGAACCCGAAGGTCGGTGTTCAGCAAGTGGTGGTGGTGGTGAGCCGTGTGCGCGGCTCTGCGGTATTGTTGATCGCGGGTGAGGCTGCAAAGCCATCCTTGATCTCCGGGTGCCGTCTCAGACGACTGTAGGATTGGTATAAGGAACTCGTATCCGAGTGGTTTGGGGGAATGGTGTCATACGACACCGGGGGCTGTGACTTAGCACATGAAGAGGGTTGACTGTCTCGCAGCGCGCGGCGCAACGACCGCAGTTGGGGAACTTTACGTGTCAATGTTTGGGCGCCTATTCGGCGCCCAAGGTGCTAATATTAGGGGTCTAGGTAGACGCGCCACCGCACAGGGTGTGGGAATATAGGGATATAGGTAGACTATTCATCACTACGGGGGGGGGGAGAGAGAGAGTGATAATAATAGGGGTGCTGAGGTCTGTGGAGGTGATTCTCCGGGTCAGTCTGGAGGTCATTCTCCACAATCTCCTGCGACAATAACTCAGGGCCACGTTCTCCCTGTCGCCCCCCCCCCCCCCCCACACCGGTGCCAAGGACAGAGTAAACAGAGAAAACTGGAGAAAAAAAAATCTCCACGGGTTGGTTCCGCCCACCCCCTCGCTCCCCCTGCAGCGAACGCAACACGAAGCGCCTCCAATATGCGGCCACGACCTCCCGCATCACTCTCCCGCGCCGCTGCCCTCAAATTCGCATCGATTCCTCTCGCAGCGCTGCTTGCTTCGCCGGCTGCGCCCGCGCGTGCTGTCATCGGCGAATCCATCCTCCCGGGCTACCTGCAGGCTGATGACAAGTCGTGGGATGTGACGCTGCCGGCCGCGTGGAAGGCGTCGACCGCAGACATGCGTGCAGAGCCAGAGCACCGCTTTCACTTGCGTGCGGAGAGGAGCAGCGGCGCTGCCGCGAGCCTCGACGTCTTTGTGGACGTGGCAAAGGGCAAGCAGTTCCTCAGCGATCTCGGCAAGGTTGACGAGGTCGGGCGGCGGTACGCGGAGCGGTTTGGCACGGTGCAGCGCGCCGCCGCCGTGCCGGGCCCGGTTCGCGGGAGCACCTACTACGAGTACGAGTTTGCCGGGAGCACCACGACCACCCGCGCCAAGCTCACCGTGTACCAGAGCCGGCTCTACATGCTGCTTCTCACGCTCCCGTCCAGCGCGCCGGCAGAGGTGCTTGCGGAGGCGGACGCCATATCCTCCTCCTTCAAGGCCTTCCCGGTCAACATGTTTTGCCTCGCGGCCTCCAACGGCGGCACGGCGCCCACGCCCGGCACCTGCTACTGAGAACACTGTCAGCACACATATACGTGCACATGCACATGCAATTAAATAAATAAATAAAACGGACACCTCTACTAGGAGATGGGTAAAAAGGAACAGGTCCCCGCCCTTGCGATCTTTGTGCAGGGTTCTTTGTGGGTGTGGTCGGCGACTAGCCGGGGTCGTCCTCCCGATGGGGGACTAGCACTAGCCGTCTTCCACCTGGTCCCTCGGGTCCCTGCTGCTCCTAATCTCTTCGTACATCCTCCTGCTGATCTCCGCAACGTCCTGCTCCCTCCCTCGTCTCGCCCTGCGCGACTGCTCCGCCTCACCGTCGTCTGCCCTGCGTCGTCTGGTGACGGGTCCTCCATAGTCGGTCGAGGTCGCCGCCCTCCTCGTGCCTCTTCCCAACGTTCCCTCGGCGGTCGATGCCGTCGTCTGGTCCGCCTCCGCCGTCCCCGGGTCTGACCTGCCCTCGTCTGCACTAGCTTCTGTTTCGTCATCACTGGCGCCTCTCCTCTTCTTTCTCCTCTTCTTGTATGCTTTGTACATTGCGTCGATTCCTTTTCGCGTGAGCACCACCCTGAAGCTCGCCCAGCAGCGGAACCGCTCCCTGAGTCGAAGGAGCATCATCAGTCTCACCCACTTCGCTCGCTGCCCACTGTCTCCGCTCCCTCCCGCTTGAGCTGCCGTCGCGGTCCTCGTTCGTCCCGCTGGCTGCTGGCCTGTCTGCACGTTGCCTCCGTTATCCCTCCTCCTCCGCGACTCCCTCAAGGCCGGGCGGGCCTCCTTCCACCCAGCGAAGAGCTTCCTCAGCCACTCGATGTGTTCCTCTCTCTTCATTATGCGCGCCGTAGCCTCATCATTGAGCTGTATCCACCTCTGCACCGCTCCCGTCGCCGCCTCGGCCACGACTTGCAGGTTCCTCGTGACCCCGGTGCCAAGGTCCCTTCGGCTCTTCTCCGAGAGGTCATCTACCAGACACCAGCTGCGGCACGCTCTCCCCTGCCGCAGTGAACTCAAACCCCTGGCACAATTTGCTCACTGCTCGCTGCATCACCGCGAGCATGAGCTTACTCCGTGTAGGCGAGAGCAGGCAGCCCTGGCCTAGCCCCTGTTCAATGTCATGGGCTCGCCCTCGAGATGCGCAAAAGGGTCGCTCTCCGCCCCGGCTAGCGTCGCCTTGGCTTGCTCCGCTGCTTGCAGCAAAAGGGATCGGTGCTCCATCCAGAGCTCCGCCCCGTCGCGCCCATCATAGTACCTGTCCCAGCGCTCCACGTACTCGGTCACATCTGGGGCCTCGGGCGCCCAGACATAGATGAGGTCGACTTCACCAAACATCTTTTTCCCCCACTCCCTGCTCGCGGCGTCGGCTAGGGCGGCGGGCGGGAATGTCGGGTTGAAGCATCGGGCTTCTGAATCCATGGACTCAGCAAAGGCAGCGATGTCGATGCACCGCACCCTCGCCCAGTCAGAGACCTCGGGGCGGTGCCCCTGCTCGAGCCAGCCGACGCAGTAGCTCTCGAAGTCTTCGGTGCTCACATGGCCAAGCTCTGGCATGCTCTTCATCGCCTCCAGCTCTTCTTGGGTTCGAAGTGGCAGGCCTGCGAAACTGACACCCACCTGCATCGGGCAACACACAGGCACACCCGTACATAGGTCACCACTCGCCCATGTGAGTACATCTCTCGCTTCCTCTCGTGGCGGCTGCGTGCCAGTGCCCTTTTCTGGTGCGAGTGGCTGCCAGTTCGGACCCGGGGGGAGGGGGGGGCCAGCGGGGGCCCAGCGCGGGCCCAGCGAGGGCCCAGCGAGGGACCAGCGAGGGACCAGCGAGGGACCAGCGAGGGACCAGCGAGGGACCAGCGAGGGACCAGCGAGGGCACAGCGCAGCGCGATCTCTCGTATCGGCTCGCACTTTTGGGTGCAGCCCATCCTCATCCTCCATCGTGCTCGACACCGCCTGAGGCGAAGGCCCAGACACAAGTCGGGCAAGCAGGCCCCATGTGTGCGTGGTTCTGTGCTACTCAAGTTCAACCCCGTGCAGCCCGGTCGTGCGAGCATCTGAACTCCACGCGCCGCTAGCACGGGGTGTACTACAGCTACTCGGCCGCCGGCGGCGGCAGCGGCCATGAGGGTGGCGGCGACAAGGACCATCTAGGGCAGCGACATGCGCCTTTTCGGCCAAAATTGCAATTGTGCGACATGGTCCGCTAAATAATAAATAAATAAAAACGGACACCTCTCTACTGTGAGATGGGTAAAAAGGAACAGGTCCCCGCCCGTGCGATCTTTGTGCAGGGTTCTTTGTGGGTGTGGTCGGCGACTAGCCGGGGTCGTCCTTCCCGTAACCCGATGGGGGACTAGCACTAGCCGTCTTCCACACCAGGTCCCCCGGGTCCCTGCTGCTCCTAATCTCTTCGTACATCCTCCTGCTGATCTCCGCAAAGTCCTGCTCCCTCCCTCGTCTCGCCCTGCGCGTCTGCTCCGCCTCACCGTCTTCTGCCCTGCGTCGTCTGGCGACGGGTCCTCCATACGGCTTTAGTCGGTCGAGGTCGCCGCCCTCCTCGTGCCTCTTCCCAACGTTCCCTCGGCGGCCGATGCCGTCTGCTCCGGCTCCCCAGTCCCCGGGTCTGCCCTGCTCTCGTCTGCGCTAGTTTCTGTTTCGTCATCACCGGTCACCCTCCTCTTCTTTCTCCCCTTCTTGTATGCTTTGCACATCGCGTCGATTCCTTTTCGCGTGAGCACCAGCCTGAAGCGCGCGCAGCTATCTACATTTTACTGTGTAACCGGACACACATGTGCATGTTGTGTGTCATCTGAGATCTGTTATGTGTGTGCCCGTGTGCCCCCTACGGGGGTACTACGCTCTACGGCTACGCGGACCCAGTTTTTAGAGTTTACAGTTTTTGTTGGACGTGCCCGTTTATTTGCATGTCACCACCGAGCCTCACTCATCGCACCTGCTGCATACAGAGGTCGGCCTGCTGCATACAGAGGATAGGGTTGTCAAACGTTAATTTGGGGCCTAACAGTTGCACTATTGTTGGCTGAAATCCTCAACGTTGTTCAAGTGTTCATCCCAGCCCATGCTGTTACTGTTTGTTACTGTTGTTACTGTTGTTCAGCGGCCAGCAAGCAGAAAATGGCAAAAAACCCGGGTAAAACCCGAAAATACCTGGTATTTTCCGGGTATTTTCGGGTATTACCCGCACCACTGGGGAGCTGGGGACACAGTGGGGACACTAGAGAGATCATCGACCGCATCGTGGGTCACTGCCCCGCCTTCCTTACAACACTGTTGTTCAGTCGGCCTAACGTTAGCTACTGTTGTTGGGGAGCCCCACTGTTGTTCTGTTGTTACTGTTAACACTAGCAACACGGTTCAGCTCTTAACGTTTGACAACCCTAACAGAGGTCGGCGCGGTTGCGATCACGGTAATGGTTTCGGGTCACTTGGCGGCAGCGGCGCCCTTGCGCTGATTCAGAAAAGCGCCGAGCCGCTTGGTGACGTCCTCCTTGAGCTGCGCCGCCGCGTGGCCCTCCTTCGCGCGCGGCGGCGGCGGCGGCGGCGGCGGCGGGTGCTGCGCGCTGCTGCTATAGTGCTCGCGCTGCATCGACGCGAGCCGGAACTGCAGCGCAGCAACCTCGGACGCGAGTCGGCCTCGCTCCTCCTCGGACGAGGCTAGCCGCTGGGTGAGCGCCTCGGCCGTCAGGCGCTCCGCCGGCGTCATCGCTGCCTCGGCCGGAGGCGGCGGCGGCGGCGAGAGCGGCGAGAGCGGCGGCTGCTGCGGCGACCGCGGCGAGGCGGGAGGCTGTTGCGCTGCCGCGGCGGCGGCGGCGGTGCGGCGGTTGGCGTGCAGCGCCTCGGCCTCGAGGGCCTGCACCTCCTCGAGGAGGGAGAGGACGCAGACCATCGCCTCTACACCGCCGCCGCCGCCGAGCGGCGCCGCCTCGCTCAGCTGATGCCGAAGAGAGGCGCGCCTGCAGGGGAGGGGGGGGGAGAGAGGGTCCCCCGCCCCGCCCAGCTCCCGCCCTCGCCTGCCCCTCGGCTGCCCCTCGGCTGCCCCTCGGCTGCCCCTCGGCTGCCCCTCGGCTGCCTCTCGGCTGCCTCTCGGCTGCCTCTCGGCTACATCTCGGCTACATCTCGCCGCAGCCGGATCTCCGATGCAGCGAGTGCGTCGCTCGCGTCTCGCAGCTGCAGCCGCAAGCCGCTCGCCTCCTGCTGCGCGGCGGAGCGACGCGCGATCCGGGCCTGCTGTGCGCCCAGCTGCGCCCTCAGCGCCGACACTTGCCGCACCAGCAGCCGCTGCCGCGCCTCGGCAGCAGCCGCGGCGGCCGCCGCCTTTGCAGCACGCGCCGCCTCCGCCTCCGCCGCCTCCTTGAGGGCGGCAACCTCGTCGCGCCGCGCCGCGCCGTCGGCGTCGCGCCGCGCCGCGTTCCACTGCTTCTGCAGGTACTTGACCTCGCGCCGCAGCATGATTATTTGCGACGCCGCGCTCGCCAACGTCAGCCCTCCCGCAGCGCCGCCCTCGTCCGGTGGCGGCCCGACCGCCTCCGCCTCCGCCGGCCCGCCGCCCACCGTGCGGCGCCGCATCTCCTCCGTCGACGAGGCCGCCCTCAGCGCCGCGCCGCTCGCCGCCCTCTCGCTCGCCGCCCTCTCCTTCTTCAGCTGTCCAGCGAGCGCGCGCAGCTCGCCCTCGAGGCGGCGGTTCTCCTGCGAGCGAGGTGCGGGTACGCGGCGTGTCAGCCGCGGCCCGCGACGGACAAACAGAGCGCGGCGGCGCGAAGCGGCGCGCCTCGCGCAGCAGCAGCGCCTCAGCGGAGGAGCAGCCCTGGTCCTCGGCCGGCGGCACGTCGGCGGCAGTGGCGTCGCCGTCGCCCGCCGTCGCGTCGAAGCGGTGCCGCTCGAGCTCGGCGAGCAGGCTGCGAGCCGCTGCCTTGGCCGCGTCCATCCCTCCCTGGCACTCAAGCAGGCAGCCCCGCAGGCACTCACGCAGCCCCTGGCACTCAGGCAGGCAGGGCTGTGGGCACCCGAACGAATGCCTACTTTCTCGTAGGACTATAGCAGGTTGGCTCGCTAGTCGCTCGCCGGGCCCGCGCAGCACGCGCGGGCCTTTTTTGTGGTTGATAAAGTGGCACCTTCGACATTGCACTTGGAGCACTTGGAGTGCCGATTGCGTTTCTTTTCTTTATAGGAGAGAGAGTTGTATTGTCTAAATTCTTTATGCTGTCCTCCTATTTTTACTATTTAGGATTCCTAAGCTTAAAGGCCCGCTAAACGCGCGAGGCGGTGGCGGCGGTGGTGCGGGGGATTGGCAGGGGAGGCGGCGGGATTGACAGGGGATGGGGCGGCCACGAGCGGAGCGGCGGCGAGAGGGGGGGCGGCGGCGAGGGCGCGAGGCGCCAACGAGCGAGGAGCCCGCGCCATCAGAGGGACGCGCCGCTGCGAGATGGAGGGCGGCGGTGACGGAGGCAAGGCGCGAGGCGGCGGCGGCGGCGGCGGCGGCGGCGGAGGCGGCGGCGGCGGCGGCGGCGGCGAGAACGGCGGCACCGAGTTGTCTCGGTGAGCGGAGCGGCGGCAGGAGGAGGAGCAGCTCGCTGTTGAGCGCTTTTGAGCCTGGGATCCCATGTCACTGCGACCGGCGTGCCCGGGAACGGAGATCGCGCGCGCGCCGCCACTCACGACGCGCGCGCGATCTTCGCGGAGTCGGGTCCCCAGAGGGAAGCGGTCTTCTCGGCCGACGTCCAGCGGCGCGCAAGGAAGCAGGCGCAGCGGTGCACCGCGGCGCGTTGATTCGCGACCACCGTCGGCCGCGGACGGCGGCGGCGTGGCGGCCGCGGGCGCTCGCGAGACGCGCCGCTCTGCTCTGGTACGGTTCGTTCGACACGTTGTGCCGCCACACGCCCGGCGGCCGCGGGTCCCAGAAGTGGTTGCGCGGGCCTCTTCCTTGCGGCCGCGGGACGGCGTCGGGCACGTCGTCGGTCGCAACAGATGGATGCGCGGCGAGCCGAGGCACGTCGTTCCTGGCGCTGGTGGTTTGAGGTCGGCATCGTCCAGAGCTCGGTCGACGAGTCGAGAGCTTCAGCTGGCCGAGGGTGCCACCTTTGTGCTCTGTGGGCCACTCTTTGTGCACGAAATGGGAAATATATCTCTTTGATTCCTATGTAGCCCAGCCGACTCCGCGTGCGTGAACTCTCGAGGGATCTCGAGTTGCGAACTCTGTTCACACGAGCAGCTGGGAGTGGCTGCGGCTATACCTATAGCAGACAGCTCTCTAAAGGGGACGCGATTTCAAAAAAGAAATTTCCGCGCTGAGCACATCGCGCGGCGCGGCCCGAGATCGCCCGAGATCGCGCGGTTCTGCGGCGCCTCGGCATATCTCGGCGTTGCGACTCGAGAGCGCCGGCGTTGAGCCTCGTAGGGGCCGCCGGGGTCTCGAGCTAGGATCGTACAAAGATGTAAGGTACAAAAGCCAGAGCAGCTGCTGCACGCTCGCTGTTCGGCAGAAGCCGAACAAGGAGGACAGGCGTGACACAATCGAGAGAAGAAACTCATGTGAGACAGAGGGTCACGCGGGACACGAGCAAAGTGCCAAGGGGGCACCACAGAGAGTAGTTACTATCTCCTTATTCCAACGCTCGGGCTCGGCGAGGTGGATGGGCTGGGAGCGAGGGGGCGGAAGTGTGCAGTGCGGTAGATGGATGGTCAGCTCGGGGCTCGTGAGCCGGACTTGGGGGCCGGACGGCTTTCATTTCTCTCTGCGTTCTCGCACATGGAGTGCGAGGTATCTCGTCTGTCGCCGTCCCAAACTGTCACTCCCCTTTCTCCCGGCCGGGGTGGGGCGCGCGCGCGGGGGCGGCGGGTGTGCGGGATGTCTGTGGGCCCGAGAGCGATATGCCATGTCCGCCTTGCGTTTGGGTGGGTGGTGGGTGGTGTGTGTGTGTGTGTGTGTGTGTGTGTGTGTGTGTGTGTGTGTGTGTGTGTGTGTGTGTGTGTGTGGCTGTGGTGGTGTTGTTTTTCAAACATCGAAGGCAGCTCAAAAAGAAAAGAAACGAGCGACCCGGCCCGGCCCGGCCCCCGCGCCCCATACGGTTGTATGGCGCGTGCGCGCTCAAACTCCTCCTCCTCCAGCGAATCCGAGCCTCGTCGGAAGCGGCCCAAGCACAAGAAGGCGCGCCGCCCGTCCGCCTCTTGTGCACACACCCTCGCCCGCGCTCCGCACTCTGTGACGCACGCTGCCCGCCCGCCCCAGGAGAAGAAGGAGAGGCGGTCGTCGAAAAAGGACAAGCACACGCACAAAAAGGAGCACAAGCACCACCGCTCTCGCGCCGCGCCGGAGGCCGCGCCTTCCGACGAGGACGGCGCTCCGGGGCCGCCGCCGCTGCCTCGCTTCTGGAGCGACAGCGCCGCCGCCGCCGCCGCCGCGGACAGCGTGCGAGCGCTCGCCGCCGGCCAGCCCGAGGGTGCGGCCGGCGTGCTGGCGCTGCTGAGGACGCTGGATCGCGGCGAGGCGCTCGTCCTTGGTGGCGAAGGCGGCGAGCAGGGCGGCGGCGGGCCGGACGCGGCTCTGTCGGCGCTGCTCCGCCGGCTGAGCGACGCGCTGGGGCTGCAGCGGACGCCGCTGCCTTCGGGCGACGTTGCCTTCCTCAAGGGACCGGGTCAGCCGCCGCTGGAGGGGGCCTTCGCGCCGGTGCTCGGTCAAGACGAGGGCGGCGGCGCTGAGGGCGGCGGCGCCACCTCTGCGGCCGGCCGCCTCGGGCCTGCCGAGGAAGCGGCGGCACGGGAGGGGGCGCAAGGGGCGGAGGCGGGCGGCGGGGCGGAGGCAGGCGGCGGGGCGGCGCCGGCGCCGGCGCAGCGACGTGTGTACGGGGCCGCGCTGCCTCCGCCGTCGGCGGCGGGCCCGGCGCCGCGGGACGGCGTGGCGGCCGAGGCGGAGGGCGAGGGCGAGGGCGAGGGCGAGGGCGGCGGGGAGGCTGGGCCTGGCCCGCAGCCGGCGCCGGCAGGGCTGACCGAGTACCTTCTCGCCCAGGAGCCGGCGCCGTGGTGGCAGCGCGCGGCCGAGCCGCCAAAGCCGCCTCCGCCGGTGAGGGCGGAGGGGCCGCCCGCCGCCGCCGCGGGTCGGGAGGCGTGGATGACGTCGCTCCCCGCGGACCGGCACGGGCTGGGCGGCGCGGCGCAGGCGGGGCCGCGCCAGTTCGCGCGCGACGAGCGCGAGGTGTTCGGCGGCACCGACGCGAGCTGGACAGCGGCGCCGCGGTCCGAGGAGGGGGCAGGCGACGGGGCCGGGGGCGGCGGCGGGCCCGCCCGGATCGGGATGAGGGAGGAGCCGGACGCCGGGCGGCCGATGAGCTTGGCCGAGGCTGCCGCGCTCGCGAGGGCAAACGCGGCGGCGGGCAAGCGGCCGCAGCCTCCGTCGCGGGCGACGGCGGCCGGGGTGGCGGGCGGCGAGGGGGCGGGCGGCGAGGGCGCAAAGTCGCTGGTCGACGTGCACAAGGAGCTCAAGGCCAAGGAGAAGAAGGCCAAGAAGGGCGGCGCCGAGTGGGCGGGGTCGCACCCGTGGAAGCCGTGGAACCGCGAGACGGACCTCGACATCCGGCAGGTGCAGCCCAAGGGGATCGACTCGGTGCTCAAGAACCAGCACATGGGCGAGCTGAGCAGCCGCTTCGGCTCCTCCTCGAGGGAGACCACCTTCATGTAGCGCCACGTCTCTCTCCCTCTGCGCGTGTCGCGTGGGCTGCCCCCCATTCCGGCATTCGTTTTGCCCCGCTCTGGTGTTGGATGTGGGCCCCACTCTCCCGGGGCCCGTCACTTTCTCGACGCAGCGGCATTTCGGTGGTTTACATTGGTAGACGCGCCACAACGGACCACACAGAATGCACCACCAAAACTGGCGCGTTTACCCACCCCCCTCCACAGCCACATAGGCGATGCACATACGCCACATACGCCACACAGCACACACACACCGCCGCAGCCTCACAGACACAGTTCGGGGGGCGGGCCGGCGGCGGGCGCAAGGCCAGGCGCCTGTCAACGCGGGTGCTACCGACGAGTGCACTCACACGTGACGAGGACGCGGCTGGCGACTCGCGCAGGGT
Source organism: Emiliania huxleyi CCMP1516 (assembly GCF_000372725.1). Classification (NCBI taxonomy): domain Eukaryota; phylum Haptophyta; order Isochrysidales; family Noelaerhabdaceae; genus Emiliania; species Emiliania huxleyi. The sequence continues at coordinate 300,207 of NW_005197576.1, read as the reverse complement.
GAGCCGAGGTGCAGCGGCGGTGTTCATTGCGCCGCGGGCGCGGCCGGCATGAGAAAGCGTGGAAAGAGCATGCCGGAATGCTCGTCCCCGGTCTGGTACCCACCTGCGGGCAAGACGAGGCTGCCACGTCAAGACGCGGTGGAAGGTGCGCACGGCTGGCAGCAATGAGGGGCTACATGGGGGGGGGGGGGGGGCTAACCCGTGGGCGCCGGCCAGTCGGCCAGGGGTGAGGAAGGCGCAGCCGGAGCCGCGCTGGCTGCCTTGAAGACCGGGACGAGGGCGAGCCCGGGTGCGGGCGACAGGTCCGGGTGGGAAAGCGCTGCCGCGACGGCCCTCGAACGCTTGCTAGGCATCGCGATACTAGTATCGCGATAGGTTGGAACCGACAACCTCCCGAAACCGACAATTGTGTTGCTGTTGTCGCGTCGGTGTACGTACTTGTATCTCGGGGAGAGAGAGACGTACGTTATCTCGGTGTATTGTTGGCAATTGTGTTACGGCACGCGAACTTTCAGATTGCGACGCAATTTTGTGTTCTTTAATTCAACTTCCAAAACGCGATGTGCTGGTGAACGCGGCTCCTAATCCGTAAAAAGAATTCTAAACTCGCGAAGGTAGGTTGGATAAATAAATAGCCGTCCTCCCATCCCTCCCTTGGGTTGTCTGTTTTCTTTCTTTCTTTATAAATAAATAAATAACAAATATGGACTACTGGACACCCGAGACGGTGGCCCAAGAGCTGAGTTCCCGCCCCCGTAAAGCCCAAGTGGGCGCGTAAGGTTGGCCAAGATCGGACCTGGAAAGATACCCGACCTCCCATACACCATACTTGGAAAGATACCCGACCTCCCATACACCATACTTACATGGACGTGGACACTTTACTTAGTTAGGATTTCCTACGCAAATCAGCTTTTGCAAGCGGGAGAGAATGGGACACCACAGGACCGAGCGTCGAGCGTGGATCAACGGGGTGGTGGAGCGCGCTAGATAGAGGGACGTGTCCCAACCCACACGTTGAGAGGGACACTTGGACACGAGCCGTGCGAGCGGTGGGAAAGATATTTGGGCAGCCAGGTTGTACGGCGCCAAAGCGGCGTGCGCGCGGCGGCAAGGCCAGCCGCGCGCGCCGGCTCGAGAACTTCCGGCAGCACAAGGCTGCGGCACCTGCGGCTGCTCCTGCGATCAAGTGGGAGCAGCTCGCCCACGGCCTCTTGCGTCAGCAACGCGCGACTCTGCGCGACGGCGCGCGAGCGGCCTGGGTGCGCATGCGCGCCACCCGCGCGAAGATCGGCGCGGCGGTGCGGAGCGCGTGGAGGTGTGTAGGTCTCTGCTCGCGCGTCACCTCGAGTCCCCTGGCCTGTCTGCTGTCTGGAGTGATCTGTCGGCGGACGGCGGTCAGTACGACCGATCAGGTCGGAGTTTTCTGATGGTTGGAGGGTCTATCTGTATGTACTCCTCGAGATCTCTCCAAATCTGCCCTCTAACCAACCGTAACCATTCGGGAAGTCGGTGCTAATAGAGACTAATAGAGCCGGGGCCCCGTTTCCGCACTGCGGCGCGGCGCACGGTGCCTCCGGGGGCCCCCGCGCCCCCCCAGAGGAATCAAAGTCATGGAGCTCGCTTCCGCCAGCCCGAAATCCGCTTGTCATAATCGGTAAAAAAAGAAAGAAAACAGACAACCCAAGGGAGGGATGGGAGGACGGCACGCCGCCACCACACAGGGATTTTAAGGAGAGGAGTGTGGTGCTAGCCGTCGCCCACCCTTGGGCGTCTGCCTCTTCCTATCTCTCTTCGCAGTCCCTCGCCGATTCTCGCTGCAACCTTCATGCCACCTCGCGGTCGTCCCACTCTCGTCGTTCTCCCTCCTGTCGTTCATCATATTTCCCGCATAAATTCTGGTGTGCGAGATTTGATTGAGATACGACCGAGATTAGGCCGAGATTTGACCGAGATCTCAGCCGATATCTAGTCGAGATCTGACCGAGATATGGCCAGCGTGTGTCACGATTTCCATAGCCTATGGCATAGGTGTCAGCATGACGCGTGCCTCAACGACCCGCTCGTGCAGCAGGTGATCAGGCACTACCACAGCGTTGCGAAAAAGTGCTCCCTTCACAGCCTTGTTATTGACAAGAAAATACGTCCTATGGCGCTATGCGCTGGTCTGTGAGAGGTTGAGGCACACACACACACACACACACACTCGTTGAGGTGCGAGCCCTGGAGGCCCTGGGGATGGGGTGAGACTACCCTTCACACCGCTCGTGCGCCAGGATTTGTTATCAACCCCTTAGAGCTCTACGCACTCTTCACACAGGGGCTCTCACAGCAGACTGTGAGGTCCCGTGAAGGTTCACGGGGCCGACTCGACAGTGTGTAACGACTTTCCATCTCAACGAGGGGCACGTCACCGACATGTGTGAGATCGGCGGGGACCTGCAGTCCCAGCGCGATGTCCACTACGAGGTCAAGGTGCCTAGCGCCCTCACAAAGACGAGGCAGGCTGGGCAGGGCTCGGCGGCACACGGCGGATGCTGTGCGTCACTGGGCCACAAATTTGGCTTCGGCAACACCCTCGACCAAACCTTGCTCAAGGTTCTTGGGTGCAAAGAGCGCGGCCACAAGTCACAGGGCCCGCTCGTCCATGCGACCGGCAAAGGCTGGGTCAAAGAGCACAAGGGACAGTACTACGACGCGCTCCATGTCAAGAACGGAATCGTCAAAATTTGTCTCGTCGAAAGCCAGGGCGGCATCGCGCCGCCAACCAAGAGAATCATCTTCAACTTCGCCAAAGAGGTCGGCAGCCCGAGCGCCGTCGACCGCACCGACTACGGCACAGCCTCCGGCAGCGCCCGGGGCTTCGCCCAACACCACTCGCAACAGCTCTCGCGCGCCGCCGTCAGTGGCGATGCGCAAAACATCAACAACGCTGCTCGCAACATGCGTGTCGCGCACTCATTCATGACCGGTCTCAATGCCCCACCCCCCTGCGCGCGGGCCTTCTAAGCCCGCGGGTAGTCCCCCCCCATCCCCAGGGCCTCCAGGGCTCGCACCTCAACCTCTCACAGGCCAGCGCACAGCGCCATGGCAGGTATTTTCTTCTAATAACAAGGCTGTGTACAGCGGGGACACTTGTAGTGAGCGTCGGGCTGGTGGTTCGACACCGAGTTTGAAAGATCTGTTTCTCTACGTCTCTCTTCACAGGAAAATCCTGTGAAGAAAAGCGGAGAAAAAACAGAAACCTTTTCTGCCTCGGCCTTAGCCGTCGGTACTCCGAAAGCGTGCTATCCAAGTAGCACGCAGCCGGGTCCCGAAGGTGTCCCATCCCAAATTCGTGCTGTCGACAGACCAGATTCGTGGTCCCTTGGTCGACTACACCCGCCTTTGGACGGTAGCCCGACACAATACATTTGTCTGTCTTTTTGGATTTTTTGGTTCGTCTGGGTAAGGGTTTTGCAAGAAACCTCCTCACCACTGCGAACACTGTCTTGCTCGTAGGAGCCGTTCGTCCTTTGTCCGAGCAAACGCGCGTCCGATCACCCCGTTGAGCACGTGTGCAGGGTATCCGAGCGCCATGAACTCCCTGAGTTTGCTCGTCACGCTGAGCGCGAACCCTTCGTCATCGCTCGCCATAGCACTCACCTTGAGCAGGCATCCAATCTACTCATAGCGGTGGTTGAGACCGATTGCCTCAACTGTCAACCACGTGGTTGACAGAGGCAGCCTCAACCCTCAACCAAGTGGTTGACAGACCCCTTCAACCCCTCAACCACGCGGAATGGCTGTTCACACCCCCCGCGCAAAGGTCTGAACACACATTCTCTGTGACCATTCATGTCGTCTTCTTTAGACGCCTGGATGCTGCATTTGACGCGCCGTTTTTACGAGTACTTGCTTCAGCTACGTGTGTGAATGGGAGGGTGATGCAAAAGCCCGGAGGAGCGCTGACAGCCATCGAAGGCCCCCACGGGGCGGTCCCGGCCGACGTCATGGCCGTCTGCGGACGCGGCCCTCCGTCTCCGGAGACATTACCGAACTCAAAACTGCTTATACCAAAGGCAGATACGAGCTCAGCTCAGTGAGATCTAGCAGCACATACCCTCAGTATCCAGAATAGTAAAAGTCTGAAAAAGTCGGTCCGACCGCGCAGAGCGGTCTGGCTCTGTCTGCAGAGCTTCCGTCCGAGCCCTGAGAAATGTCGGAGGCATGTCGGCCCATGTTCGCGATTTTGATGGCGTTGCCCTCATTGCACGTGAAACAGACCGCGCCAGCCACGCACCCTGGTTCCCGGAGGCCAACTCGAACAGGTTACTTTGAGCAATGGCCGCCTTCCATGCTCGATATGCAGCAGGAGCTTAGTTGACCCTGCTCGAAGGCCGCCCTGCTCTAAGGCCGCCCTGCTCTCGGCATTGCGTTGTTGACTGATAGCACTGTCTGATGCATCCAACCAGAAAGAGCCGTCGAAGAGCCGTCGAGCTACATGAGACCCAAGCAAGTCGTCGTGATGTACCAGAAAACGAAACTAGCGCCAAAATTGAGATCTCAGGATCGACATTAATTTCTCGCGCCTACTTTCGCTGCTTGAGACTCGCCAAATAGATCCTGCGTCTATGACCGTGTGCAACGTCAAGTCGTGAACCGCGACAAGACCATCGCGCCAAGCGCGACTCTGTTGCTTTATGCGGCAGCATTCACCGTGACTCTTGCCGTGCATGGTGAGTGACCGCGGTTGCTTACGCAATACTTACGCCGTGAGCTGAGCTTCACCAGCCGCTTCTCTTCCTGCCCTTGCCTTCTCTTGCCGTCCGTTCTCTCTGCGCATCCCACTGCATGCGGCATCACAAGCGTCTTCTGCCGGGCGCGCATCTGAACTCGTACCTGGTAGGCCATCGCTTTGCTGAAAGATCAGGCGCCTGAATGGCGACAGTGAGCGTCTCCTACTTATGGATTGCGCTCGAGGTACGAGGAGCGCAAGAGCGCGCCGCGGCGAAGCGTTTTTCTGGCGGCACGGCTGGTCCAGTTTATCTTGTGATCACGCGCGAGCCTGTGAATAGGCCCCGGAGGCCTCAACCCCCAACTAAAGGGTTGACGGGGGGTCTCAACCGTCAACCAGATGGTTGAGGGGGGGGCTCAACCCTCAACCCTTCAACCACCCCTATGGGCAGAATCCAACGACTATTCCCTCTTTCATCTTCGCGCATGTAGGAGTGGCATCGCGTCGAGGACTTTACCATCGCTACGCTCTTAGCTGCGAACCAGAGGGCTCCGCCCTGCCGTGCGGTCGGCTCGCCGTCCTGACATGCTATTTCTCCTGCTGCTCGCCGGCATCCTCGCCAGTGGCATCCTGGCCGAGCCCCAGGTGACTCACCGAGTCTTCATGGAGCTCTCTATCGGTGGAGAGCCCGCCGGCCGGCTTGAGATTGGCCTGTTCGGTGAGCATGCGCCCAAGACGGTGGAAAACTTCCTCGGGGTAATCAAGGGCTTCACGTCGAAAGGGTCGGGCAAGTCGCTTGGCCTCCGCGGCTCCAAGCTTCATCGCATAATCCCAGGGTTTATGGCACGCTCCTCAGCAGGGTTCTTTGCCCGGCACGCCCACGCCCTGAGCCCTGCGCCCGCACGCACAGGCGCAGGGTGGGGATATTACTCGAGGCGATGGGCGCGGCGGCGATTCCATCTGGGGCGGCGCGTTTGACGACGAGTCCTTTCGCTACAAACACTCCCGTGCTGGCCGCGTCTCAATGGCCAACGCGGGTCCGAATACGAACAAGTGTTTGCGCCTCCCTCCAACGCGCACGCGCACACACGCGCGCGCGCGCGCGCGCACGCAGCACACTCATGCACACACGCCCCGCGCCCCGCGGCGCCACCTGCATCAGGTCTCAGTTTTTCATCACCTTCAAGGCCACACCGCACCTCAACGGCAAGCACGTTGTCTTCGGCCAGGTGGAGGGCGTTCCCGCGTCGGGCAGCCATCCCGTCTTGGCCAAGCTCGAGGCCGTCGGCTCGCGTGGAGGCCGGCCCTCGGCCGAGGTGAAGGTCGAGGTGTGCGGTATCCTGCCAAACGCACACTCTCACGAGCTGTGAAACATTCGCACCTGGGCTGTTTTTATGACTATGTGGGACGTCTGCGACTGCCACGTCCTTGGAACACTCGTCGCTCTCCGCGGCTTGTTCGTTCTCTTGATAGATGTAACGGCTGTGCATGCTAAATGGGGACATATGGCGTTTTTCGCGCCAGCACCGCCGCGGCTCGCGCTCCGCAAAATCGGCTCATGCGGGGAAGAGTTTGTGCTCGACGCCAGCGTAACTGAAGGCCTCTGGGTGGGACGGTGGCGAGAGCGGGTGGCGCTGTGGTGTGATGATGGCGGCCGACCAAGCCGCGCCTCGCGATTGCACGCGCGCCTGGCAGTGGACGAGGCCGGAGCGTGGTGCCTACATGATAACAAGTCGGCGAATGGCACGTTTTTGAACGGCGAGCGAGTCGATCGGGCGCCACTCAAGCCGGGGGACCGCGTGGGGTTTGGCACCAGCACAGAGGGAGCGGGGGCATCAGAGGGTGACGCAACCCTTCCCCACTTCCACTTCACGGTCGTGGCCACCAAGAGCGAGCGTTCCGCGTGCCAAAACGAGGGTGGGCAGGGTTGTGAGTCGTGCCCGGAGTCGATCACTGACCTACCACCAGCCACCCCGCTCAGTCCGCTCCCACCCACGCCACTCGAGCCGCCGGCGCAGCAACCAACTCCGGTGCCGGTGCTAGCCATGCAACCACCAGCTAATCCAGCTGGGTTGCGGCTGGGGGTGGGGAGGATGCCACGCGCCGCCTCCGTCATCAGCGCTGCGGTCGGCGCCGTGTGTGGGCCTGAGGAATCTCCAACGGACGCCGAGGCCGCCGCTGAGCAGGCGGCATGCGTGGCAGAGGCGGCGGGGGCGCACGATGAGAGAAAGGCGCTCCTCTCGCTGCTGTCGCATGTGCGACGCCACGCTTCTCGGGTGCGGTCCGAGCGAGACACGGCGCTAGTCGAGGGCAAAGCCATGCTCGAGGCGATCATAGACGAGCTTCGCGCTGTCGAGCAGCTCCACCAGCTGGCCGCAGCCCCGGCGGCACCGGCAGGCGACGATCGCACGCTTTCTATCTCGGCATCGGCGTCACCGGCGCCGGTGCCGGTGCTGCCACTGTTATCACCGAATCTTGAAAAAGAGGTGCTGCCAGAGATACGGCTTGTGGCGCAAACATCAAGGCGCAGCGCCTCCTCAGCAGCGTGGCCGGCGTTTGGAGAGGAGCAGCAGAGAGAGGAGCAGCAGCCCGAGCGGCAGCGGCGTCCAAAGGAGAGCGGCGAGATGGAGGAATTGGCGCGTGCACGTGAGGCGCAGGCAGCTGCGAAGCAGCGCGTCTCTGTCCTCGAGGCCGAAGCCTCGCGGCTGCGGGAGGCGCTCGCAGGAGCGGTGCAGCAGGCCGAAAAGGCTAAGAGCGAGGCTGCCGCCGCTGCCTCGGAGGCCGCCGCCGGCGCAGTCGAGGCGGCTCTAGCCGAAGCGGCTAAGGCCAGGGCCGCCGCAGCTGCAAAGCTACGGGATGCGCAGGCAGACGCCTCAGCTGAGCTCGCCCTTGCGCACGCGGAGATGCGAGATCTGCGCGCGGCACTCGATTCGGTGCTCGGCGAGGTGAGGCTGGCGGACGAGCGAGCGACAACGGCGGAGGCGTCGCGGTCCCAAGCCCTGATGTTGGCTGCAGAGGCGACGGCTGCGCGTGAAGCGGCGGTTTCGGAGGCTGAGGCGGCCACAACATTGATGGTCGAGGCTTGTGAGCGCGCCGATGCGGCGGAGGCCATGGCGCTGAGCGCATCGGCGCTCCAAGACTCGCAAGAAACTGCGCAGAAAGCAGGCGACGGCGGCGCACTCGGCACGGCGGAGAGATGCGTGTCCGCAGGAGCTACTCGACTGCCGACTCGCCTTCTCGAGATGCAAGCTGCGCGGCTGGCGGCAGCAGCCACGGCGTTGGGGAGGGCTGCCGCAGCGGCATGCCAAGAACATGGCGATGAGCTAGGGTCCGCGACTTCTGAAGAGACGAAGCTAGCGGCGTTCATGAGCGGGAGCAGGAACTCCCTGGTGCGTGCAGCGTCGGGGGTGGATCCCTCGTTGCCTTCTACGCGCGCGCAGCTCGCTGAGTCAGACGACGCGGAGGGAGAGAGCCCAGAGAGCCCGCGCAGGGAGCTAGGCGGGGAGAGCCGTTCGCCGTCGCCGACAGCAAGAGACAGCGCTAGAAAGCCGGGTCGAGAGCCGGCGGGCATGGGATGGGGCCGGTGGATGGGGTGGGGGTTGCGAAAGTAGTTATCAAATCCAAATCTCGACACATCTCGAGATCCCCCGCGACATCTCTATCATCTTACTGATGCGAGCCTCGGCAAAAGAGGGTTAGCACCTATCATCTATCAACGCTGCGCGGCGGGGCTCCCCCGCGACCCCACAGCCCCTCTCGCAGCGGCTCCGCAGCCGTAGCCGCAGCCCCAAAACTCTTTTGCCGGTGGCGGCCGCTATCTTTTTTCTCTCCTGTGTCGGGTTGTGACGAGGGGGGTGAGGGGACGGATTCAAGGATCCTTCATGCAGTTGGCGGGGACACATGTCCCTGCATCCCATCTCGTCTCAGAGCTTGACTGTTTACGCCAAAATTAGATTTAAGGGTCATGTTGTGCGCACGTGCGCGGACTGTCGCGCAGCCCTCTGGGCCACCCGTCTCTCTCCGCTGGCTCGCGGGGTCATGAGTGGTGGGCGCGGTGTACGGTGACGACAGAAACTACGGTCAACAAGGATGCTACAGCGGGGGTACACAGGGACGAAGGGTGGATGTAGGGTGACGGAAGAGAGAGCTCGTGCCGACCACGCAGCGGACCTTTCTAGCGCCGGCGAAGACGCGGAGAGAAGGCCATCGCACAAAGGTCCCGCCGGTGACTGCACAAGGCCGCTCTCGCGCGTGCGTTCAGTCCGCGTCTAGACCAGCGCGTCTAGACCAGCGCCCCGATGAAGGGGTCCTGCTGCTCTCCCTTTTTCTTCTTCTTCTTTTTCCCCACCCCATAGGAGCCGTCCTCGTACCCCGTTGGCACAGCGCTTTCGGCGGGCGGCGCCATTTTGGTTACCGAGTGGGCATACCAGAGCATCAGCGCGGCAAAATAGGCTTTCGCGAAGTTGATGATGGATGATATCGGGTAAATGAGGCCGATGAAAGCAGACAGCAGCGTGAACGCAACGTCTGTCAGCGGGGGGATGCGTCACTTTGCGCATAGGGGCGGCGGACGGGATGCGGCCGCGTGGCACACAGATCGCAAGCGAAATCTGCGAGCATGTTGAGTACTTCGACTTCTCAATCACGAAGGCGAAGTAGAACCAGTCTGCGCGCGCACGTCAGGCGGGGGTCGGGGCAGCGCGGTGACCTGGGATCGGCACAGGCTCGGTCACACACATGCGAGGAGGTAGGATATGAGGGTACCCCATATGACTTCGAGGTAGTGCCCCCTGAGAAACGACCATATCGCGCTAAGCACGCCCGCGAAGAAGCTCAGCGAGTTGCAGAGCTGGAAGGAGAACATCGAGTCTTCTGACATCAGCACAAAGGTCTTCTTTGCCTCTGTCTTCAGCTCTGGGCTGAAGCCGCCGTAGGTGTCCCACGGCTTGATGAGTTCCCGGTTGAAGCTCCCGAAATGGTTGTATATCCCGGCCCGCTTCAGCTCCTCGTGCGTGTCGTTGGCATGCTTCTTCGCATTCGCCGCCGCCGCCGCCGCCTTATCTCTGTTCTCCTTTGTGAAGACCTTATCTGCGCCAGCTTTGATCGACTCTCCGGCGCCCTTGACGGCATCCCAGGGCGATCCGGACGCCTGCTGTCCCGAAAGCACGTTCCCCTGCATCGTGCGGGCACCCCCCCCTCTCGTTCCGCAGTTCCGCAGGCGCAGGTACCAATTTTCGTAAAAGCGGAAGGAGAAAAATGAAAAGCAGAAGCAAAGAAAGAAAGAAAGAAAACACACAACCCAAGGGAGGGATGGGAGAACGGCACGCCGCCACCACACAGGGATTTTAAGGAGAGGAGTGTGATGCGCTAGCCGTCGCCCACCCTGGGGAGTCTGCCTCTTCGTATCTCTTTTCGCAGTCTCTCGCCGCTTCTCGCTGCAACCTTCATGCCACCTCGCGGCCGTCCCACTCTCGTCGGTCTCTCCCTTGTCACTTCCTCCTCTGTCGCGTCGTTCCCTTCTGCCTCGTCCTGCGGCGCCGCCGCCTGCCGGTCCCTTGTTCTCGCGGCTTCTTTCGCCTTGCGCAACTCCGTCCTCCTCGCGGCGTATCAGGTAAACAAAAAACGGGGGATTGTGTTTCTCTTTTCCCCAGCAAAGGATTCCTAGCCTAGCTTACGCGGGCACACGCAATGCATGCAGTCACCTGTGTCGGTGCGGCGACGCGAGGGCGCAAAAAGAAGACCAAGCAGGAGCTGGAGAAGCAGCTCGATGCCGATCCCGCCTTCATCAAATTTCAGGCGGAGCTGGCGACCGGCGGCAAGATCCGCGCGTCGATGGTCCCCAAGCTCCTGAAAACGGTCGACAACCTCCTCTCCAAGGAGTACAAGATGGCGCTGCTGGAGTCGACGCAGCGACGCGCCAAGGACCCCTCGGCGGTGGTCGAGGCGGTGCGCCAGGAGGCGCTGCGGAAGCTCATGCACGAGGAGGATCTCTTCTTCGACGAGGGCGGCCAGCACAACGAGTTCACGATGAAGGAGCTGCACGAGCGCCTGGACGAGGCGACGCAGGCGCGGGACCCGCACCACCACCCGCAGGATGAGCAGCCGGGATGGAGGCTCCCATTGCCGGGCGAGCGGCCGCCGCGGAGGGAGGACCGAACACGCCTGCCGGGGCCGATGTACAATTTGGCACCGACGTAGGGTCCGCGGCGTCGGGGCGTGCAGGGTACCTTATCGACCCGCCGCGCGCGGGTGCACGCTCTCGTTGGGAAGCGAGCAGTGAATTAGCAGTGAAGGTAGGTGTGGGGGTGAATCCGGTATAGGTGCGCACGTGTGTGCACCTTTTTCAGTGTACTCTCTCCTTCAGTACGGTAGACCGGAGGCCGGCTACGAAGCCGATCACACTCCTGACTCCACAAGTGGCCAGTGGCTGCCAGTGGGTACGGACACTCTAGACGCAAGACGCGGGGGCCGGGGCGGTAGTGGGGCCCCCGCGCCCCGGATCGCGCAGATGCGCGCTTTTTTGTGGTCGTTTCCGCTTTCCCCCTGCCCCGAGTTTGCACAGTGTCTCACGGCGAGGAGAACTCACCTCTCACGAGCGCCGACCTCTATCTTTTTCTCTCACACACATATCTCTCTCCCGGGCGGAGACGCGCTGCACAACATCCGCGCGGGCGCACACACACACAACACACTGTACGGAGACCCTCGGTCTCGAGAGCGCCGCCGGCGCACACATGCCTGCTCACGCGCTCACATACAACCGGTCTTGGCTGTACTCAGCCGTACATACTCTGGAGCCCTGCTCGGCCAGATCCGAGCCGCACCTCGTACTGCGTCACGCGCTTCCCCTCGAGCTCCGCGACGGCAAACGAGAATGGGCGGCCGGCGTTCGCGCGCCAGGAGCCCGCCTAGAGTGGCGCGTGAGGGGTCTTGCGTGGGCGCGGGTTCCGCCAGTCAGGTGGCGTGGCGGGCGCCAGCGCCGGTGGCGTGGCGGGTCCGAGCGGCGGCAGGAGGATGGCATCGTGCGGCCACAGGAACGGCCTGCGCGGCGACGGCGAGCGAGAGCGGCGGTGAGGGGAGGAGGGAGGGTGGGCGGCGGGGGCGGCAGCGGCGGCGCGCCCGCGCGAGAGCAGAGTGCAGCCGGTCGCAGATCGGAGGATGACGTTGGAGCCCTCGGTGACCGCGAAGAGGTCGAGGGAAGGGTCGTACGAGACCTGCGGGCGAGACGCACACGCGCCTCGCGCCTCGCTGCTGCGGCGCTGCTGGGCGGCGGGGGCGTCTGCGGCGCACCGACGAGACGTGCGCGCGCCACACCAGGTTGCTCCCGAAGCCCTTGTCCGCACCGACGCGCGAGGCCCAGACCGTCACGAGGGCGCCGGCTTGCGTGAAGACTTGCACGCGCGAGTTTTCGCGGTCGGCGACGTAGACCAGCCCGCGCGAGTCGATGACGATCCCGTGCGGCACGCGGAACTGGCCCGGCTGCGATCCGGCGGACCCCCACTCGCGCAGATACTCGCCTGCAGCCGCGCCGCCGGCAGTTGAGTTGAGCGTGCAGCTGCGTACGCAACGAGGAGGCCACCGGCCCCCGCCCACCCCCGCCCCCTCCCCCTGGGGCTGCCCCCCGCCCACCCCCGCCCCCTCCCCCTGGGGCTGCCCCCCGCCCACCCCCGCCCCCTCCCCCTGGGGCTGCCCCCCGCCCACCCCCGCCCCCTCCCCCTGGGGCTGCCGAGCGCGCCCGAGCTCGAGAAGACGGCGATGCGCGAGTTGCCGTACCCGTCCGCCACGTACACCTCGCCGCTGCCCCGCTCCACGGCCACGTCGGTGGGCTTGTTGAAGGAGGAGGGGCCCGCCGCGGCACGGCCGTCGCCCAGCTTGAGCAGCACGGCGCCTGGTCGTGATGTGTTGTCTGGTCGCGGAGCCGGACTCGCTCCTCGCGACCAGCCGCGGGGAAGCAGGGGGGGGAGGGGGAGGGGGGGGTCGCGCCGGTCTGCGCGTTCAGCTTGAAGACCTGGTGGCTGCCCACGTCAGTCGCCCACAGGAAGCCCGCGGGGTCGAGCGAGAGGCCGTGCGGAACCTGAGGGGGGGAGGGGCGGGGGCAGCGGCTGGGGGGGGGGGGGATGGGAGGGAGAGTCGGCGCCACTCGCACGCACCGTGAAGAGGCCGCGGCCGATCGCGCCTCCGAGGCTGGCGTGCTTGCGGCTGAAGCGGAGGATGGGCGCGAAGTCGAGCGGCTGCGTGTTCATGAAATTTGCCTTTCCGCGGTGGAAAAAGTAGAGCCACTCCCCATCGGCCGCAGCGCCGGTCACCTTGCGGAGGCGGCGGGCGGCGGGGTGGGAAGGGCGGAGGGAGGGGTGGGGAAGGGCGGAGGGAGGGGTGGGGAAGGGCGGAGGGAGGGGTGGGGAAGGGCGGAGGGAGGGGTGGGGAAGGGCGGAGGGAGGGGTGGGGAAGGGCGGAGGGAGGGGTGGGGAAGGGCGGAGACGGGGGCGGGGCTGGGCGGAGACGGGGGCGGGGCAGGGGGCGTTGCGCCTGCCCGAGCGGGCTGCCCTCGCTCGCCTCCCTGTACTTTGCGACAGCGGCGTTGAGCGCCGCGTTGGCCGGGGGCGAGGGCGCCGCCACCTCGCCGTCGCACTCGACGCGCAGGGCCGAGGTGGAGAGGTAGTACTGGTTGCACATCTCCTTGCTCCGCTCGTCGAGGCCGATCCGAGTCGGGCGGTCGACGCCGCTCGCGTTGTAGAGGCAGTGCAGCTCGAGACTCTCTCCCTCGGCGAGCGAGCGCGGCTTGGGCAGCAGGCGGATGATCTGCGGCTCCTGCGCCGACAGGCGGCCGATCGACGGCTTCGCCGCGCCTGCGGGAAGGTTCCGGGAAGAGGCTCGGAGACGGCTCGGTGGGAGGCGGCCGGGCGGAGGCGTCGCCGCGCCGTGCGCGTCAAACTCGTCGGTCCAGATGTCGCGCGCGAGGCGGTGGGCGTGGTTGCGGAAGCCGAAGACCGTGCCGCCCCGCGTGACGCGGCAAGCCACGCACTCGTCGATGAAGACGGCCGGAGGGATGTTGACTCGCGTCGACATGAGCACGTCGAACCGCAGGCGCGTCTTCGGCGGCCGGCTCTCGAAGCTGAGCCGCACGCCTGACTTGTCGAAGACGGGCTTGCCCTCCATGTTTTGGTAGTGCAGCTGCAGCGAGAAGTGGCCGATGTCCGAGCCCGGCCCGACGCCGTAGGCCAGCCCGGCGGTGCCGGTGGCGGCCGAGGAGAGCTCGAGCCCCTGCGGTGTCGTCTGACCGGTGCGCGCCCACGCGTAGATGATGTTGCCGCCGCAGCTGGCGCGCGACGAGGTGGGCGCGCCCGGTGAGGCGAACATGATGAGGTGGTGGACCAGCGCCATGTTCACATCGGGCTGAAACCGCACGAGCGCGCGGGCGTCTCGCGGCGCCGCATAGGGACCGTAGCAGAGCAGGTGCACGCCGGGGCTGACCAGGCTGCCAGGGTTGAGCACCGTGAGGTTCATCGACTGGTGTCCTCGGAGCGAGAAAGGCAGGGGCATGCAGGCCGGCCAACTAGCGCGGAAAGGTGGCGAAAAGAATTTGAAGGAAAAACTCTCGCAAAGCGAAAAGAATTTTGCTTGCTTCGGAGAGCAGATGAGCAGTGTTTACTTTAGGGCCCCCTCCCTGCGAACGTGTAGAGTTTTCTTGCCCGCAGCCCGTCCCCGAGCATCCGGCCCGCTGGGTGCGCTTCTTAGCTCCCCGCCCGGCAGCTTCGCCTTTCTATCAATCAATTAATCAATCCCGGCCCTGGGTGTGAGGTTACCGACTGCACTCCAAGTGCTCCAAGGTAGCACGTCAAGGCGCGGCCCACCACAGATCCACAGTGCTTGCTCTGTTACCTTCAGCTTTCGTTCACTTCTCACAACTTGCGCGTTTCGACGGGGGCGCGCGTTTTCCATCAATCAGCCAGCGTTTCAGTTCGCACTCGTGAGACGCAGCAGCATGACTGCCAGCTACAGGCTCAGCGCCGCTCTCGCCCTGCTATCACTGCCTCGCGGCGGTGAGGGCACCTCCATCAAGACGGACTACCTCCCTCTCGGCCACGTGCGCACGGACCCGATACTCTCTCAGACGTGCCTGACGGACCACGTCCACACCTTTTACGGACCAAATGTTATGCCGCGCCCCGAGGTTACGTTTGAGGACCTTGTGGCAACGACCGATAACACGGGCAATGTGGAGGAGAATAAGTCTCTGTACTGGCACCCGACGGTCTACAGATACGATCAGCTCACCGGCACGTACACCCGCAACGAGATTGGGCAGTCCTCGGCGTATTACATTTGGGCGAACGAAGATAGCCCGCGCGCCTTTCCGCCGGGCTTCAGGATGATTGCGGGCCGGAACGGCGACACAGAGTCCGAGTTTCCCAACGCTTTTGCGGAGTGCGTGGAGCCTAGCCCGTGTTTGCGACCTGATGGCTGCCATACAGAGAACGACTTCTTCCCGCGGGAGGCGTGTGTCGAGCTCGAAGTGTCAATGTTCTTCCCCAACTGCTGGGACGGGCGGCTCGATAGCGCCGACCATGCGTCGCACGTGGCGTACACAATCGAGGGAGGCGAGGTTGACGGGACCTGCCCAGACACGCACCCTCTCAAGATTCCTCAGGCGCCATCGCCCCGTGCCTCTCTCACCCTCATCCTCATTATCATCCTTAACACACCCTCACCATCACATAACTCTCGCCTCACTCTACCCTTGCCGCACACCCTCGCCATCAGATATCCTTCTTCTTCCGCATCTTCGACTACGACGGCGGGTGGCACACCTTCTCCGACGGGTCGAGCACCTTCCACGCCGACTACATCGTGTGCCCGCCGCCCTCACCCCACCCGCCCCCCTGCCTGCCACGCTCACCCAACCTGCCCCTCTGCCTGCCACCGCCACCCCACCTGTCCCTCTGCCTGCCACCGCCACCCCACCTACCCTTCTGCCTGCCACCGTCACCCCACCTGCCCCTCTGCCTGCCACCGCCTCCCCACCTGCCCCTCTGCCTGCCACCGCCACCCCACCTACCCTTCTGCCTGCCGTCCTCACCTGCTCTCCTCCCTCACCGCAGAGCGGCTGGGACCAAGATTTCATGCAGGGCGTCCTGGACAACTGTGAGACAGAGAGCTTGGGGCCCAACCCAGATAGCTTTTGCGAGGAGCACATCACGTTCCGTGACGGCCCAAAGTGCACCGACGAGGCGACCTGCGACTTTGCCAGCCCGATCCTTCTGGAGAAGTTGCGGCAGATCCAGCCGCGGACCCTGCCAGACATGCGGGCCGGCATCTCACCAGAGGCGACGGATGTCGTCTCATCTCTCCCGCGCGGCACGTGCACCGGCACCCTCCTTCTTCCTCCGGGCGTCGCGGCCAAGCCGCCTCGACCCCCGGCGCAGCCCCCTGCGCCGCCAGAGCTTTGCGACGACGATGGCGCCGTGTGCGGCCACCTGAACGACGGGGAGTGCGATGATGGCGGGGCCGGGAGCGTGTACAGCCTGTGTCCCTACGGGAAGGACTGCACAGATTGCGGTGCACGGGTGTCGTCGCCCCCGCCATTGCCTCCTCCTCCCTCGTCGCGACCCCTGCCGCCGCGCTGGGTCGAATGTGGCAGGCGGAACCGGTGTGGCCCTCAGGTCGCGGGCTGGGCGATCCCCGACGCGAGGCATGAGGTCCGCTGCTGCTCCGGTACGCAGCTCGGTGCGATGTGGGACAAAAGAGCCGGTTGCGACGTGTGGGCCGAGTCGGACGGACCGGAGATGGGCGGCTGCCACCACGGCAAGACCTTTGAAGAGGCCGAGGCCGTCTGCGCCGGCGCAGGCGCGCGCCTCTGCACCAAGGACGAGCTCGCGTCGGACTGCACGAGAGGCACCGGCTGCGGTCATGACAGGGACCTCGTCTGGTCATCAACAGAGCTAATGCCGTCTTCGCCGAAGCCAGCGCCGCCAGCGCCAGCGCCTCCACCTCCGCTCTCACTCCCGCCTCGGCCACCGCGAGCGTCGCCCGAGTAAATAGAGAGGTGAACCAGGACTGCACTTGGAGCACTTGGAGTGCAGTTGCGCACAAAAGGTTTTTTCAAAACTTGAGACGCTGCAGCTCGACGCCACACTTGAGACTCCCGTGGTATATGGCGGCGCCTGCGGAGGCCAGATCCTCGGACCCGCTCGAGTCTCGGCTCCTGCGGATCGAGTCGCTCCTTGAGAGTCAGGCGGCATCGATGGAGCGCCTGGAGTTCGCGGTGACCGGCCTGACTGCCAGGAGGGACAGCGGCCACTCTGAGCGTCGGCCACTGCCGCTCGACGCGCTGCTGCTGCCCTCTGGGCGGGAGAGCCCGCCGTCCACGCCTCAGTCGTCCCGAGGCCCGCCGTCTCCGCCGCCGCCGCCCTCGCGCCTCTCGCTTGGCACCGCGCAGCCTCGCGCCAGCGGCTTGGAGCACTGCGAGCGGTGCGAGGGGTTCCTGTGGAAGCAGGCGCAGCACACGTCGGGCTTCTCGCGCCGGTGGTTTGAGCTGGTCGGCAGCGAGCTGCGCTACTACGAGGCCCCACCAGCCGCCGGCGGGCAAGCGCCGCAGCCAAAGACGGTCGTGGTGTCGGGCGCGACTGTCGCCGTCGCCGCCCCCGCGCGGGAGGGCGGACGGCACCGGCTGCGCCTGACGCCCGCGCCCGACAAGCAGAAGCGAGGGAGGTGGGTGGGCGACCATTTCTCCTTTCAGACCTACCACCTCGAGGCGGAGAGCGAGGAGGACGCCACGCGGTGGCACGAGGCCCTCTGGGCTCGCGTCGCGGGCGGAGGCCCGTTGGCGGTCGTCGCGTTGCGGGCGGGCGCGGCGGCGCGGCGGTGCACGGAGGGGCTGCCCGACGCCGAGGTTGGTCGCAGATGGTGGAGGAGCCTCACCAGCCCGCCCGCCCGCGGCAGCATGGCCGAGCTGCAGCAGGAGGGTGCCGCGGAGGCTAGCTCCGCACCCGCGCCCGCCGCCTCGGCGCCGGCGCCGTCCGCAGTCGAGTTGGTGCGCCGCCGCGGCCGCGTCGCGTCAGACGTGGCCTCTGTGCCCCCCGCTGGGGTGTGACTGTGCGTCCTCCCCTCCCCTCGCCCTGCCGCAGGACGCCTTCTTCGCCGCGGCGTGCTGCTTCCTCGAGAAGACCGGCGGGCTCGGCGTGGGGGCACATCGGCAGGGACATGTCCAGGACACCTCTATTACATGTACATGTCCCATAGGCGGGCTCGGCGTGGGGCACATTGGCAGGGAGGAGGAGTGGAGAGGCCTCGAGGAGTGGCTCGGGTCCGGGGCTGGCGTCGCCTTCCTCGAGGAGCAGGCGCGGGGCACACCGCCCACCCGCACCCCTCCCCCCTCCCTCCCTCTCGCCCCTGCACGCCCTGCTCTCTCCTCACGCTACTCTCACCCTCCTCTCACCCGCTCTCGCGTCTCGCCCACCCCCTTCCACCCTCACACACACACACCACCGACCCTACCCTCGCCCGCGGCGCACAAAAGGCGGCGCATCCCTCGAAGCGACGCCACATTAGTGTACGACGAGTGACCTCTCTCAGTCGCGGCCACAGGCGGCACACGTCGACGTGATGATGTCGCGTGCGGCAGACGGCACTCGCCCGGGGCCCCTCCTCTCCCCCCTCCTCTCCCTCCTCCTCCCTCCTCCTCTCCCCCCTCCTCATCCTCCCTCCTCCTCCTCCCTCCTCCTCTCCCTCCTCCTCCTCCCTCCTCCTCCTCCCTCCTCCTCCTCCCTCCTCCTCCTCCCTCCTCCTCCTCCCTCCTCCTCCTCCCTCCTCCTCCTCCCTCCTCCTCCTCCCTCCTCCTCTCCCTAGTGCCGCGTCGTGCCACCCGCCCTCTCCGCTCGCTCTGCACTCAGCGCGTGCCCCCCTGGCTGGTCTGTCACAGGCGCGAACGGCAAGGACCTGCTCGGCTGGGTGCGGCATGTCCAGGACATGTCCAGGACACCTCTGTGACATGTCCCACAGGCAAGGACCTGCTCGGCTGGGTGCGGCATGTCCAGGACATGTCCAGGACACCTCTGTGACATGTCCCACAGGCAAGGACCTGCTCGGCTGGGTGCGGCATGTCCAGGACATGTCCAGGACACCTCTGTGACATGTCCCACAGGCAAGGACCTGCTCGGCTGGGTGCGGGTC